>NC_092224.1:98430882-98440882 GCF_036320965.1 Panulirus ornatus | reverse complement strand
TCTCTCTCTCTCTCTCTCTCTCTCTCTCTCTCTCTCTCTCTCTCTCTCTCTCTTTCTCTCTCTCTCTCCCTAGTCTACTTTGAAATTAAGAAAAAAAACGCTTCAGAGTGTACAGTCGAGCAAGACGAAGTCGCTGGACACTAGAAACTGGCATGAGGGTAGAGACAGAGAGAGAAAGAAAAAGAGAGAGACCCCTTCCTTTTTCACATCCTTTCGCCATCCTTCTCCTCTCTCTCTATCTCTCTTTTGTGCTCCCTTCATTGTTCTCCAGGTTCGAGCCCTTTGTTCCAGTGGAGTGCCTTGTACCACACGACCCGCATACGCAGCCTAGGATACTATGGTGGTTAGGCGGGCTGGTCCCCCCCCACTCCCCCCCCATCGTATCATGACCATTGGAGGGTTGATAAAACGCCCGAGTGCTTGGCAAGGGTGGGTGAGGTGATGCCTGGTGTCGGTGGGTGACTGACTGGCTGACTGGCCTGAGTGGGGATGATGCTATTACTACTGCCTTGAAGGGGGGGTCGTTGAACTGGTCCAGAGGACTGAAGCAATAACAGTGAATATATTTCATGACTGTTGACTCAGGAGAACGTTTTATTCTTATTGAAGCAGTTAAGTCTTGATTATGAGAGACGGTGTTTTTTTTTTCCATCTTTTCATTTAATTGAAGGGTTTGGTGTTGATTAAAAGGACCATTGGCCTTGGCCTTGGACCATCTAAGGGGACCATTGGACCTTGATTAAAAGCACTGTTTTTTTTTCTTAAAGGGGTTAGCGTTGATAGATGATTAAAAGGGACAGATTTTTTTTTCTTTCTTAAACTTAAGGAGTCGATGTTCATTAAAAGGAACGGGTTTCTTGATCTGAGTTGGTATTGATGAAAAGAAACGTATTCCTTTTTTGTTTAGAAAGTATCTATTTTTTTTTTTCGTTTAAGGAGATAGTGTTGATGAAATGGAGGACTTTTTCATCTTTAATTCACTGGTGTTAAAAGGACCAGGTGCTTGTAATCTTAGGAGTTGAAGACTTTTGAAGTATTTGTGCAAGAGAAAGATAAGTAAAGAGGAAATAAAAGTAACGTATTAATATCACGTCGTAAACCAAGTGTTCAGTTATCAATAAACCAAGATTTTTAGCAATCTGCCACTGGTGTGTGTGTGTGTGTGTGTGTGTGTGTGTGTGTTAGCTGCAATCATCGTAAGGGAGGGAAAAAAATAGGAATGAAATGGAATTAAAAAAGAGATGATTAATATTTCTCTAATTTCCTGCTCAAGGGATTAAAAAAACGAGTATTGCTAACACACATCAGCCAGTAAAAGCAATATGAATTCAGTGTTGAAACAGACGAAGGATGGAGCACTGGTGTTGAACCCCGTGTCCTATAACCTTTCTCCATTCACTCTCTTTTCTTAGCTCTCTGTTCCCCATCACAACACTCCCCACAACCCATCTCCCCCGCGAAATTCCTCCTTTCCCAAAACCCATCACTTCAAATCAACACTTCCAAGAACTCTCCCACAAATCATCTCTTCTAGTCCTCCCAGTTAACACTCCCAACAGACCTCCAACAAAACCTTCCCCCTCCTCCAAGAAGATCCTTCATCTCCAAGAAACCCCTCCATCTCAACAACAACTCCCTCCCCCTTTATCATTCCCTCTAAACTACGCTCCCCAAAAGACAGATATTCTTGCATTGATCTCCAGCTGCCAAAAAGAAGCATATCCCACACGTCCTTAGAGATGTGGAGTCTGCTGGCGTGCTGGCTCTGTGCGCTTCACAGACACTGCATCACCAGCAACTATACACTGAGAGCATCAGAAAACAATTACGAGGTTCGCCTGTGTCTGTCACAACAAGACGTGGCCATCTCGTCCAATGCTGCCAGGAGATGGTGTGGCCAGACACAAGGCGAAGGCGAGAGCTGAGAGTGAGAGACATTAATGATATGTGAGAGGTTCGTCACCACCTCATAGTCTCTCCCTGTCTCTCGCTTAAGGGAATTAACGAGACGTAGGCAAGCATTTCTCCTACTGAATTTATAAAGATGATTTATGAATGCGTTGAACATATCGATCTAACGCACGTGTGAATGAATAAGAGAGGGTTAAGTCAAGAGGTCTATAGCTACAATGATTCATGGGTTATGACACTATAATAAGGTGTACAGTCTTTTGTTTACAGTCGTTACAATACTACAGGTCTCTTATTGTTATTTTGATGTGAATATCTTTCTCCTGGGTTGTGAAATACTTTGAAGGTTAAACCTGATAATCGTAAGAGTTTGTAGCTAACACGGATTAGCTTTCAGTAACTTGCTTTGATGATCAAACACACACACACACACACACACACACACACACACACACACACACACACACACATATATATATATATATATATATATATATATATATATATATATATATATATATATATATATATATATATATATATATATATATATATATGACACTGGCTACTAACGTAAAAGTCACAGGGAATACACTATCCAACGAACTAGGAGAGACATTAATGATATACCATTTCAATCAACTGTGATCAATGATGTACGCATAAACATGAAACCTCATCGTCAAATTACGATATTCGTAGACCACTACCGTACCTCATTATGTGGCCCACAAACTTGGCTGAAAGCCTAGCCATTACGGCTTCATTATCCCTGATTATAATGGGTAATTTCCTTCTTCGGGTAATTATTATGAGGCTGTGATTAAAGCGGTATACCACCACTTCTCCTCCTCATACAGCAATGTGGTAGTTCATAAATCCAAGACTTTCTGAAAAAGATAATGATATACCATTATACTTAAAGACATTTTTTAAGACTATAGATAATAAGACTTTTCAGTCTGTGAAATACAGACATCTACCTTGGGAGGAAAAGAGTAGAGTGACGGAGATTTTTCTACTTATCAAAGTAGATTCGTTTATCAACCTTGTGCGTCCGTCACCGGCCCCTGCTATTACTACCATGTTTCCCAGAGTAATACAGACTGTACGTGTCTCACTTTAACACATGGCGCGTGGGTCCTGGGTGGCAGCGAGGGTGGCTGCATGTGTGCCTGATCCACACCGTGGAAAGAGGAAAAGATAGATAGATAGATAGCTAGATAGATAGATAGATAGATATAGGATACATAGAAAGATAGATGATAGATAGATAGATTGATTGATTACCTGATATAGATAGGTAGATAGATAGATAGATAGATAGATAGATAGATAGATAGAAAGATAGATAGAGGGATAAACAGTTAGACAGGCAGACAAGACGGATATAGACAGATAAACAGACAGACAGATAGACAGACAGATATATATAAGATAGAGGTAGATATATGATTAGAGAGAAAAATAGATAGACAGGTAAATATACGATTACACAGATAAACAGACAGATATTTTTCCTACGTCTAGTCAGCAACCCTCTTCAAACTTTACAAAGAGACAGACAGACAGACAGACAGACAGACAGACAGACAGACAGAGACAGAATGGTCACGCAAAGCATCGATACATATAAGCTACTGAAGACATGCTAATTAGTCAACACTGCTTTAGAAAAATTTGAACCCGGGTTCCCAAGAACAGTTGGCGCACGGCGTGACCACTTAGCCACCGATGGGTGAGAAAACATCAATGTTTCTGCTATTTACCGCTCCAGGGCCCAGCCTACTCACTGTATAGGCCAGAGGGGGGATGACAGGCCGCTCACACTCTGGTCCATTTAACACCGTAGACCGACTTAAGGGCACCTCGCCAATGTCTATATATCAGGACATGTATCATTGACACGTCCATCGCTCTAAAAAGTTTGACCACTGAGTGCCCGAGAGCCGAACCCTGGCTACTGGGAACGGTAGGAGGACGAAATTACCACTTGACCACCGATAGGCTGAAGCCTATCTTTCCCTGGAACTGCAATCTACAAGTTTCGTGCCGGCCTGTGTCACCCTCATGGCCCGCAGGGAGTGAGAGAGAGGCGCACTGGGGCGCTTGATGCACAATTTTAGGGAAAGACAGATTCTAGGTCATCGCTGATCAAGTGGTTAAGCTTTCCGCTTAGCGTTCTGGTAGCACGGGGTCAAGCTCTCAGGCCGCGGAATGGTAAAACAGTTCAGTTATATTCATTTGAGAACATTACATGTTTCATGGAAGACAATCAACCTCATCAGGTATCAAATACTTAATAAATTTATCTAAATATCAACATTCCTATATATATATATATATATATATATATATATATATATATATATATATATATATATATATATATATATATATATATATATATATATGGAGAGAATGAGTGAGGAAAGATTGACCAAGAGGATATATGTGTCGGAGGTGGAGGGAACGAGGAGAAGTGCGAGACCAAATTGGAGGTGGAAAGATGGAGTGAAAAAGATTTTGAGTGATCGGGGCCTGAACATGCAGGAGGGTGAAAGGCGGGCAAGGAATAGAGTGAATTGGATCGAGGTGGTATACCGGGGTTGACGTGCTGTCAGTGGATTGAATCAGGGCATGTGAAGCGTCTGGGGTAAACCATGGAAAGTTGTGTGGGGCCTGGATGTGGAAAGGGAGCTGTGGTTTCGGGCATTATTGCATGACAGCTAGAGACTGAGTGCGAACGAATGGGGTCTTTTCCTAGCGCTACCTCGCACACATGAGGGGGGAGGAGGATGGTATTCCATGTGTGGCGAGGTGGCGATGGGAATGAATAAAGGCAGACAGTGTGAATTGTGTGCATGGGTATATATGTATGTGTCTGTGTGTGTATATATATATGTGCACATTGAGATGTATAGGTATGTATATTAGCGTGTGTGGACGAGTATGTATATACATGTGTATGGGGGTGGGTTGGGCCATTTCTTTCGTCTGTTTCCTTGCGCTACCTCGCAAACGCGGGAGACAGCGACAAAGCAAAATAATAATATATATATATATATATATATATATATATATATATATATATATATATATATATATAGAGAGAGAGAGAGAGAGAGAGAGAGAGAGAGAGAGAGAGAGAGAGAGAGAGAGAGAGAGAGAGAGGTGAGAGTGAGTGAGCTTGGGAAGGAGACTTGTGTGATGAAGTACCAGAAGAGACTGAGTGCAGAATGAAGAAAGGTGAGAGCAAAGGACGTAAGGGGAGTGACCAAACCATTTCAATACACCCTCTTCTGCTCTCTCAACCACACTGTTTTTATTACCACACATCTCTCTTACCCTTTCATTACTTACTCGATCAAACCACCTCACACCACATATTGTCCTCAAACATCTCATTTCCAACACATCCACCCTCCTCCGCACAGCCCTATCTATAGCCCATGCCTCGCAACCATATAACATTGTTGGAACCACTATTCCCTCAAACATACCCGTTTTTGTTCTCCGAGATAACGTTCTCTCTTTCCACACATTCTTCAACGCTCCCAGAACCTTCGCCCCTCCCCCACCCTGTGACTCACTTCCGCTTCCATAGTTCCATCCGATGCTAAATCCACTCCCAATTAACTTATCCCTCAACCCTACTGAACCTAATAACTTTGCTCTCATTCACATCTACTCTCAGCTTTCTTCTTTCACACACTTTACCAAAGTCGGTCACTAACTTTCGCAGTTTCTCACCCGATCAGCCACCAGCGCTGTATCATCAGCGAACAACAACTCACTTCCCAAGCCCTCTCATCCACAACAGACTACATACTTGCCCCTCTCTCTAAAACTCTTGCATTCAGCTCTGTAACAACCCCATCCATAAACAAATCAAACAACCATGGAGACATCACGCACCCCTGACGCAAACCTACATTCATTGGGAACCAATCACTTTCCTCTCTTCCTACACTTTCCTCTCTTCCTACTCGTACACATGCATTACATCATCGATAAAAACTTTTCAATGCTTCTAGCAACTTGCCTCCCACACCATATACGCTTAATACCTCCCACAGAGCATCTCTATCAACTCTATCGTATGCCCTTTGCAGATCCATAAATGCTATATACAAATCCATCTGTTTTTCTAAGTATTTCTCGCATACAATCTTCAAAGGAGACACCTGATCCACACATCCTCTACCACTTCTGAAACCACACTGCTCTTCCCCAATCCGATGCTCTGTACATGCCTTCACCCTCTCACTCAATACCCTCCCATATAATTTACCAGGAATACTCAACAAACATATATAGCCTAGCGGTAGGGCTCCTGCTTGTTGCACAGGGGTTGGAGGTTTGTAAGTTCTATGAAGGTGCACGTTCATATGCACTTTGTTCGTATATATATATATATATATATATATATATATATATATATATATATATATATATATATATATATATATATATGTATGTATGTATATGTATACATATGTCGCATCTACTGAATATGCAGTAGCTTCACCAATACCATCAGTATGAAACATAGTGACTAAAAGAACTCAAAGAAATTAAAAAAAAAAAAGGCAAAAACTGCTGCGTCAAATATGTAGATGGACACATCACCCGGTGTAAAAGTCACATCCAAATGCTCATTCGTGCACGGCGGGCCTGTCAGAAGTATACACATTCGAAAAAAAAAAAAATATATACATTTCCTGGAAAACAAGCGACTGAATAATTCATGAATACAGCCATTGATAACCTCATATAACACATTGGGGGCTTGGGCTGTGTCGGGGGGGGGGGGGGTTTGGCATCACACCCTCGGGCGGCATCGGGGGTGTCGGGGGGTGGTGTGTGTGTGTGTGTAGGTGAGAGGGAGACCCGAGCGAGAATTTTGGAATACGTTTCATTAATAACTGTCATCGCCAAAGCAGCCATTAGCATAATTTGATCATTATTTTCATTTTGCCAGCATGTCATTAGGTAGTAATTCGGTGGACAACTCCGACCGGTCGTTTAATTTCCTCTAATGTAATGTCGGCCGATGGCAGACCTTGCTCCTCTGCACTGGAAAATTGCGAGAGAGAGAAAAAAAAGTCCCCCCCCTTAATAATGACTGCAGAAAATGGGAAGAGGACTATATTTAGGTAATGCCAACAGAAATGATAATAATGAAGGTTAGCAGAAACAACAGCAATAATAATAATAATATAATAATAATAATAATAATAATAATAAATAATAATAATAATAATAATAATAATAATAATAATATCAATAATAATAAAGATAATAGTAATAATAATAATAGCAATAATGATATTAATAATAATATCTATAATGAAATGATAATATTAATACTGATAATCATAATAATGTTAACATCATCATCATCATTACCATTATTATTATCATTAAAGACACCATAATCCTAAATCCTCCCTCACTCCATCCTTCACATTCTTCGTCTGTCTCCACCTCTTCCTCGCTTCCTCCACTGCTGACACACACAACCCTACCTTACCGCGTGTCCAAATCATTTCATCGCCTCCTGGTCGGCTCTCTGCCAGACTGCCCGCATTACGACACCTCTCTCACTCCCTCTGACACTCTCATTTCTCACCAATTCAACTCCCATTTCGCCACGTATCGTCCTCAGACATTTCATATCCCGCGCCATCCAACCTCCCCACTTCTTACGTTCGAGACGCTTCCTTACAACACTGGCAGGAGTAATGGACCTTCAACAGACTCGTTTCTACGTCAACAGACACTGAGCTTTTCTTCATCACACTCTTATTAACGCACGCATGATCGTAACTCCCTCCTCCGCCCAGTGACTCAGTGCATACCTCAAGAGTTCCATTTTCTCTCACGTCTACTGCAAGATATGCTTAAAGATACTCCACTTCCTCTAGGTCTTCATTACCTCATCTCTTCTTCATGTTTTCCCCTTCCACACAGCCTTCCAAAATCTGTCACCAGCCTCTCAATGTCCTTCTAAGTCTGCCGTCAACTGTAAGCATCATATGATTCTTCCCTACACACTTACATACCTGCTGTCTTCCCAGAGACCTTTGTATTTACAGCCATAGTGACATTACACATTCTTGACGCAAAACAACCTTCACCGGAACCCACTCACCCTGTATCCCTATAAGCAAACATGCCCGACTTTGCTGACAGAAAACTCTACGTACAAATAGTTTTTCCATGTATGATTATCTAAGCACCGGTAATGTTAACTAATGACGGCAAAGTAGATATCTTGAACATCTATTCACGTACACATATGGATGTGAGCTTTGGATACATCGTCGACCATAAACTGAAGGAATTTTAAACGAATTATACATCAATCTGAGCCAGAATTGTACATCAATCTGTGTCAGAATTATACATCAATCTGTGTCAGAATTATACATCAATCTGTGTCAGAATTATACATCAATCTGTGTCAGAATTATACATCAATCTGTGTCAGAATTATACATCAATCTGTGTCAGAATTATACATCAATCTGAGTCAGAATTATACATCAATCTGTGTCGGAATTGAGCTCACTCAATGAGATTAGTATTCGGTTCTTCAAACAGTTCAGGATGTATGTTCTATCAGATGGATATATGGGCATCTGTTTAGGCTCTAGCATCGATTTTGAACTGAAGATCAATTAAATGAAAAGACCCAAGTTTGTCAAATGTAATTCTAACACCATTAACACTCACTTTTTGGGGGGGACACGCAGAAGGAATCCTCTGGATCCCTAACTCCATCTGGACTCACCTGTTGTCTTTTACGTCGATGTACCCACTGTACGCTCTATGCTTGCCTGAACCTACGACCCCTGACTATATGTCCTTCACCCACACTGTCACCTTTCCATGTCGATGTCTCGTGCTTTACGCTCTATGCATGACTTCCACCTACCTTTTAATTCGTTCCCTTCACTCACCCTACAACATACACGCTTTGTTGATGTGTACTTGGACAAATAATGCTTTCTGAATGGATGAAATTTTTGAAATCACAAAGTATGACTAATGACTGGACACATGAGTGTACAACGTATTTATAGAAGGACCTAATGCATGAGCGATTCCTCCGCATCATCATCAACTCAAAACTAAGCAGTAATTATAGAGGTTTGAAATCAGTGCAGTGCAAACATACGACCAACGAAGGAAGTGTGATTCGGGTCCATAAATGATCATGATCGAAGAAGTCTCAGGTTTTATTGTCCCCTCGATTGTCGACGAATTGATTAAACCAGTCAACCAGTCCCAGAGCCCAGAAATCACTCTAGCACGAATATACAGACGAATGAAAGGATTGCACGATTCAGGTTCAGAACTGAACACGAAAGAAAAAACTCTTAGGTTTCATTGCTCCCTCGTGAACTGTCCGACACTGATCCTCTCAGAGAACCCTACCTTACACTGACCTCGGGGACGGTACATCTCCAGAAAGGACAGTTATAGGCCACCTAAACAAGCCCGAGAGATACCCAATAGAATTTACCCAAGCTCATGATAGGAGACCAACTCTCACACCAAATGGACACACACACACACACACACACACACACACACACACACACACACACACACACACACAGAGACATAAGAGGACGTGCCTAAGATCCATCTCTCCCATGACATCAATTCATGCAAAAGAAAGATTTCAGACCTGAGCGACGGCACCTTTTTACGAAAGCAGATTTAGGGAGGGGAAAACGTCCCTCTCCCACAGGCGTCACCATGAAAGAGAGAGAGAGAGAGAAAGACGGAGAGAAGCCCTTGATACCTCAATCCTGAAGATCCTTGAGTCGGGGAGGAAATGAAACGAGGACCCACGATTTTAGGAGGTAATTGCGTGTCTTTCATTGTCAGTTAGAGTCTCCTGATCGCGGTGGCTGTGATGACCAGCCGTGTCTGGCTGGCTTGGGCAGCCAGCTCGAACCATGATTGAATTTCAGATTTCCCTCCCCTCCCCCCGAGCTGAATTTTTCGAGGTCGGGTTTTATTGCTCTTCGTGCGGTCTTCGGGGCTGATGGATTCAGGGTGGTACCGGATA
>NC_092224.1:98385882-98425882 GCF_036320965.1 Panulirus ornatus | reverse complement strand
ATATATATATATATATATATATATATTATATTTATTTATATTTATTTATATATATATATATATATATATATATATATATATATATATATATATATATATATATATATATATATATATATATATATATATACATAGAGAGAGAGAGAGAGAGAGAGAGAGAGAGAGAGAGAGAGAGAGAGAGAGAGAGAGAGAGAGAGAGAGAGAGAGAGAGAGAGAGAGAGTCGCATTTATAACATCAATAAAAAGGAGCAACAACGCGAACCGATTTCATTTCAGGGTTCGGGATTGGAAAAGGATAACATTCACGTGGAGAAACAAATGACTTTCCACCGAAAGCTCTGCTCCTCCCCCCCTTACCCCACCCCAACACACACACACACACACACACACACTCACCACCCCCCCCCCCCTTTTTTTTTGTTTTTTAGTGTAGTTCAACTTTTCCACCCTGTCCTTGCACACACACACACACACACACACAGACCCCGTGCACCCCAGCACACACATACCCACCCCCCCAAAAAAAAAGGGAGACAGAAAAACTGAACACCGTAATTGACAGGTTCGCTAAATCTTTTGTAGCCCCACCGCCGTGGACAAAGCTTTTACCAGATGAATAAAATCAGTGGGATTTGTAAGGCCATTATCAAAAGTGAATTATCTCCTCCCGAGTTTGAAATGCGCTCGGGAGATACAATTCAAATTTGATGATCCCAGATATTTTATCTCGCTCCGCTGCTTCCTCCTATCTCCTCCGGTCTCTTTATCTCCGAGCGCCGCTTGAACCTCACACGTTCTCTCTCTCTCTCTCTCTCTCTCTCTCTCTCTCTCTCGAGAGAGAGAGAGAGAGAGAGAGAGAGAGAGAGAGAGAGAGAGAGTGAGTGTTACACAGGTACACAGACCACACGGACCTAAGGTTTAAGCAAGGTAGCCTGACCATATGCTACTAAAATAATAATGTCCCTTTAAAAGCTGCAGAAGAAAAGAACAGCAAAGTAAAGGCTCTCTTCCCACCCTCCACTCCCCCCCGATAACACGTCGCACGAAAATAAAACAGGTAGAAAAAAATACCTTGCAGGATGAATATGCTTGAAGGAAATTTGCATCCTATCACCAGCGACATGTATCCCTTCCTGTCTTCTTATATAGACAGGAATAAGTATAAACCTGAGCTGCAGCCTCTCGAGTTACCATGTCTATATAATTCCATGTGTTGAAGAATAATACAATTATCATTTCTTGTTCTCTCAAGGCAGGTGACATGGATTAATCAATGTTGGCATGTTACCGCAGCATGGCCAGGGAGATATTAGTGGTTGGAAAGGTAGCATAATATACCATGAGTGATTATCACGCCTAATTTTGCTCTGAAAATCATATTCTCAGAGTTTATTACACGCGTGAATAATGTTGTCGGTAAAGAAAATTTTCGTGCGTTCCAGATTAACTCGGTGACCTCTAAGTTTTAGTCCATTTTCCTCTCGTCGGTAATGCGGATCTAAAGCAGAGTAATTTTCAATATCGGGTCTACTGGATCTTGCAGGTATACTAAAATATTCTATCAATTTGCCTCAGAGACGTATCAACTTGTAGTTGGCCTTCGCTGCACTGCTTCCAATTTAAGAATATCCATGCTTATGAAGGGGGAAGGGGGACTAAAAACTGCACTGCACATTCGAGGTGGGATCTATTTAGACTTAGGTATGGTGACAATATCACATCCTTGCTCTTGTACGTAAAGTTTCTGTTCATAAATCCTAACAAACTATTTGTACTTTCTCGGCAGCTTTCAGTACAACGTTGGGAGAATTTGAAGTTCTTGGGGACAGAGAACCTTCGCCTATCTTCTTCAGTTGACATGCCATTAACGATCCTTGTGTCTTCTGCAGATCTGGACATTACGTTACTCAGCCCTACGTCAACATCGTTGATATAGATGATGAAAAGTCTAGGCCCCAGTACAGATCCCTGGGGGACTCCAGTAGTAACGGGTGACCACAGGTGATGATTCCCCCAACTCATTAAGACTCTCTGCTTCCTATCCCGTCACCAGGCTTCTGTCCAGGCTCGCATGAGACCAATATTCCCCAAGTCCCAGACTTCATGCATTAATCTAATGTTGGGGGGCCTTTGTAAAGTGCTTTTGGGGGAAGTCCAGAAATATGATATCTATTGCTTTTGTCACGTCGTGGGTATTGAGGAATGTATGATAAAGATTCCTGAAAGGAGAGAGAGAGAGAGAGAGAGAGAGAGAGAGAGAGAGAGAGAGAGAGAGAGAGAGAGAGAGAGAGAGAGAGAGAGAGAGAGAGAGAGAGTGTTACTAAGACATTTCCACAGGAGAACGTCTTGCCTCGCTAATAGTTTCTTGCCCCGCTGACTCGTATGGTTCCCTCCCTCAGTTTGAGGCCATTAACTGATTGGCCAAAATAATTTTGATCCGTTCAGAGCGTGAAGGAGAGGAGAGACGGGAGAGAGAGAGAGACGGGGGCCACACGGGCTGGATAGTGGCTACGGCCAGCCATAGTCGGCGACCAGCCAATACGGTGGACACCCTCGTGGGGAGAAATATATGTGTTTGTCTGGGGTTTTATTTTCCCGACGCCGAGGGAATGGGAAGCCTGAGGTAGATGGAGTCGTGTGTCTGTGGTGCGAAAGAGCGGAGGAGGAGGAGGGAGAGAGGAGGGAGGGGAGTAGAGAGAGAGAGAGAGAGAGAGAGAGAGAGAGAGAGAGAGAGAGAGAGAGAGAGAGAGAGAGAGAGAGAGAGAGAGAGAGAGAGAGAGAGGAGTTGAGAGTCGTTTCCGCATAAGGGGAAGAGTATATAGTGTGTATGTGTGTGTGTGTGTGTGTGTGTGTGTGTGTGTGTGTGTGTGTGTGTGTGTGTGTGTGTGTGTGTGTGAAGAGATACTCAGAATAATCGTGTCTGTGAAGACTAAGGATGGATCTCAACGAGTGATTTTCTATGGGTTTTCTACGTGAAGACGGCCGTGTGTGTATGTCACTATGTGGGAGTGTATATCTTCGTATATGGTGGAGGCTCGGGAGTCTTTGATATTCGTTTATGTCAATGTGAGAAAACACTGGTGCTATGGAAGAAGATCTAGACCCATGAATAGAATTCTATCCAGTCTTTAAACCTATATCAATCACACGTTTATGTCCCTTATTGCCCCTGGCGATATCCTTATTGCTCCTGGTATTAATACCCAAAGCTGTGAGCCACACTGCAGTTTGAGGCGTTCCTGTAGAATTACTATCCACGTCTTGTCGCCACATCATGTTCACGTATATAACATATGGCGTTCATATATAATGTAATGTAATGGACTGTAATAATCGAGATAAAATCAGCTGTGTGCCTTACTCCAGTTACCACGTCCGAATACAACCAATGGTGGAATTCATTGCTCTATCGATGTGACTCAATCACACCTAAGGTCAGGTTAGGTTAGGTTAGGTTAGGTTAGGTCAAGTTAGGTCAGGTATTAGGTTAGGCTAGGTCAGGTCAGGTTAGGTTAGGTTAGGTTAGATCAGGTTTAAATCAGGTTAGGTTAGGTCAGGTTATGTTTGATTAGGTTAGGTTAGGTCAGGTTTAGGTCAGGTTAGGTTAGGTCAAGTTGTTGGAATTGAGCAGCGTTTCACGCACGCACGCACACACACACACACACACACACACACACACACACACACACACACACACACACACAGAGGCAAAGAGAAAATTATCTCTTTTGATATATGTTCCTGCTGCTTCTGAAGTTGACGGTGATCAGGCACTGAACTGAAGCACAAAGAACTGAAGCTCAGACTACCTCGTGACCTGTTCATTGATCTCACTGTATAATCGAAGCAGTGTCTCTGGTAAATGACGATGCAGCTAAACTGTGAAAAAAAAAAAATATCAACTCCCGGACCTCAGTGTGCGGTCAGTGCTGGTGGGATGAGAAGGAGAAATTCATGGCGTCTCGCTTGTAAATATGACATACACTTGTTCACCTTTGAGAGTGTGAGTGGAAAGGGATTTGAGAATGTCCTGCAGAGCCTGCAAGGGAAGAATGAATTGTGGGATATTTGATCAGGGTAGACTGGTCTGTCTGTGGCTTGATGAAAAGGAGAGGCTGGGAAGGCTAGAGGTGAGTGTTGGAGGAAAACATGGGCGGGAGAAAGTTCCCTGGGCATCTCCATCTAACACAGAATGCGCATAACGAACATGTTTCTAAGTTACAAGGTCGTCAATGTGTACATGTTGGATAGTGTAAATGTAAGATGCACTGATGAATAGTGTAGATGTAAGATACACTGATGAATAGTGTAGATGTAAGATACACTGTTGGATAGTGTAGATAGATGGTAAACTGTTGGATAGTGTAGACAGATGGTAAAGACAATGATCGACTTCATCTTTCTCGACAGGTGAGGAAGGGAGGATGAAGCTAAAAGGGTGCGATAGACGCAGAACTGAAGATGGGTGATAATCCTTGATGGATCATCAGGCCATCATGATGTGCAAGGGGTACCTGGAGACTGGCGAGGGAACAGCACTAAAACAAGATTTTGGAAACGTGTGTGTGTGTGTGTGTGTGTGTGCGTGTGTGTGTGTGTGTGTGTGTGTGTGTGTGTGTGTGTGTGTGTGTGTGTGCGCGTGCGTGTGTGTCCACACAGGAGAGAGAGAGAGAGAGAGAGAGAGAGAGAGAGAGAGAGAGAGAGAGAGAGACGGTGCCGGTTTAAGGGAAAAGTTCAGAGGTGAGGAGCGTCCGTCTGCCGACGTCTGAGGCCCAGGATGGTTGAAGGAGATGGATCCGACATGATGAAGAGCAATCATGTGTGTGAGGTGACCGGGAAGACATGGTGAGTAATCCGTGAGATGACCGGGAAGACATGGTGATTGATATTTGAGACGACGGGAAGACATGGAGATTGATATTTTGAGACACCAAGAATACTAGGAGATTAATATGTGAGTTGCCTGGGATACCAGGAGATCAATATTAGAGATGACAGGAAGACAAGGTGATTAATATCTGAGATGCCAGGAAGACTTGAAGACTAAAATTTGAGATGCTAAGAAGACATGATGATTAATATCTGATATAACAGGATGACTTGGAAATTAATATCTGACATAACAGGATGTATATATATATATATATATATATATATATATATATATATATATATATATATATATATATAGAGAGAGAGAGAGAGAGAGAGAGAGAGAGAGAGAGAGAGAGAGAGAGAGAGAGAGAGAGAGAGAGAGAGAGAGAGAGAAAGGAGGACTAGGAAAAGTTTCTTTCTAATAACTTGGTCATATGTGGAAAGATAATGAAATCATTGTGATAGAAATATCTGGTGTGAGATAAGAAAAATAAGAGATATGATTCACTTTATCATTTTTAGAATGTATAGGAATAACAGATTCATAAGGGAAGGGGGAGGGGGGGAATGGTGTTTAATACCCATAAGGGAATAGAGTTACACACGTGTGAAAAGGATTTTGGTAGCGAGGTTTGCGAGGACGACATCCTGATCAATGAGGGACAATGAGGTTTCACTCCAGGACATTATGAGAGAACTCATATAAGACTATATGAGCGGCGGCTGGAGAGGAGGAGGAGGAGGAGGAGGAGGAGGAGGCTAAAAGAAAATACTTATGAACCAACTCGTTTGTTTCTGAAAGGGAAGACAGAGTGAGGGATGACCCCGAACAAGACAGTGGGGGTTAAAGAATTCGTATATCATAGGGGTCTGTTTAATGTAGATGGCTGTACAGATCCGCAGGGCGTGGGAGGGAAGAGGTTATGAATATTTCCAGGAAGGTGACGCCAAGAGAAATTATTCAAGGTAGGATAAAAACGTGTCTGGGGGTACTGAGGTGCAATGTGTTGGTAGAAGTAGTCCAGACCATTCTGGTGCACGGAGGTGAAACAGACGCAGATATAGGTAGAACCAGCGAGATACGAGACTACAGTCAAGAGACAAGTAGTACCAGTGAGGTGAAGTTACAGTCAAGAGACATGTAGTATCAGCGAGGTACGAGACTACAGTCAAGAGACATGTAGCACCAGTGAGGTGAAGTTACAGTCAAGAGACATGTAGTACCAGCGAGGTACGAGACTACAGTCAAGAGACATGTAGCACCAGTGAGGTGAAGTTACAGTCAAGAGACATGTAGTACCAGCGAGGTGCGAGACTACAGTCAAGAGACAAGTAGTACCAGTGAGGTACGAGGCTACACTCAGATTAATATAATATCAGAGGGATAAGAGACTGTAATTAAATACGCATAATACCAGTGACATATAAGGCTGCACTGTAATTAGTTATATATGATACCAGTAGGACACAAGGCTACAATGAGATACACATAACACCAGTGAGATACGAAGCTACAAGCTGTAGAAATATAATTTCCAAGATTCGAGCTAAGGGTTGAGAAATCTCGACCGAGTTCGACATGCAGATATGACATGAAGTTGTGGTATAAAGAAAAAGAAAAAGGAAGTGGAAATATACCTGAAAGGTGTTGAAAGGATGACCATCAAAGTGTGTATGGGTGAGGCGTAGGGAGGGAGAGGAAGAGGGAGACTAGTGATAGGATGGAAGGGAATGGTGAGGGAGCTTGCCGGTGAGAGGGGAGTTATCATGCACGGGTGATGGAGCCATGCATACATAAAGATGCATAAGGGGACATTTCATGAGTAACCATGGTTCAAGTCTGGAGGCACAGTCTTCCATAGATCTAGATATACTTGCTCGCTTTCTGCCGGCCCCAGGAGTCCCATGTATTTCCATGGGGCTCCCACAGAGCTCAGGAAGCTGGCCACGTCCACCAGTCAGGACCATAGGTATTAAAGTGTAGGGATGCAGTGGTGAGCGTCTATATGCAGAGAGAGCAGGACGCATGAGTAGTAAGTGTTCGGTGTTTTCGTTATGGTAGTTGTGTCGTGGGCTTGAAGGGTCGTGGAACATGAGGAATGGGTGCTTGTATTGTTATAGGGATGGGTGATGTCCCCGAGTGTAGACGGGAGACAGTGATTTGATTTTGGTTTTTGTCACAAGAGCGACTATCGTATTGTGCACTCCCACCCGTCCTGTGGAGAGTGGGGGAACAGAAGATTCAGAATGGACAAATGGTCTAGGGACTTAGGGGAAGGAGGTGCCTCAGTAACTGAAATACATTACAGGTTACATACTGAGAAAAGTATCAACATGATGGTTTACAACAGTTGAGCAACTATGATTGGATTACGTATCAAGATAAATAACAAGAGAACTATTTACAATAGGCGAAGTTATGATACTTCTCAAGTACCCCAGGGTAGAACGTTTTATAACACTAGCACTAGCACTAGAACGTTTTGTAACACTAGCACTAGTACCAGAATGTTTTGCAACACTAGCACTAGCACTAGCACCAGAACGTTTTGTAACACTAGCACTAGCACTAGTACCAGAATGTTTTGCAACACAATCACTAGCACTAGCACTAGCACCAGAACGTTTTGTAACACTAGCACTAGCACTAGCACTAGCACTCTGTCGTA
This sequence comes from Panulirus ornatus, assembly GCF_036320965.1. Taxonomy (NCBI): domain Eukaryota; kingdom Metazoa; phylum Arthropoda; class Malacostraca; order Decapoda; family Palinuridae; genus Panulirus; species Panulirus ornatus. The sequence goes on along the minus strand of NC_092224.1, from coordinate 98,418,338 downwards.
GGGAACCATCTGCATACATAGTGGGATATTATGTTCAGTGGTCATGGTTTCAGTGTAGTAACGAGCGTCATTATTTACTCTCAATACTCGCTCGTACTGTGACCTGAACAGATTAATGTTGAAGTATTCATTGCCTAGATATACACAGTATACACGGTGATTCAAATGTTAAACAAGATGTTCTGTACTGTGTATGTGACGTGAGCAGAGGTTTGGAGAGGAATGTTTGATTCGTTATACCACAAAGATTAATTTCCCATGGGGTGGGGGAGTGCGACTCTTGTCTCTCATGAATACCATATATATTCTCAGCTGTAGCACCTCATCTACATGGATACCTTCCCCTTTAAGAAGGTCTGGAAGGTTTCTTTATATATGTATGGCGTCTCATGAGCGTATGTCTGAAGGTGTGGAGTTTAAGAGTGAGTAGGGTTGGGGGGGAGGTCGGTAGTTTAGTGTTAACTGGGTAATTTCAACGCTCATGTATTTTGTAAGGGTTGTATATGTTGGAAGTGGGGATCGCTGGACAGTGTTCTTTCTTTTTTTTATTGACAGATGAGATGGCATTGGCAACTTAAACCCCTGATCAAGACCATCTTAATAACGTGTGTGTGTGTGTGTGTGTGTGTGTGTGTGTGTGTGTGTGTGTGTGTTAAAGTACTTTTCCTTCTTCTCGGGTTCCACTAGAAACAACACGCAACATCATTGTAGAAAAGGCATCTAAGCCGCCTGAAGGTCAAGCCCCAATCTCACGACGTTATAACCGATCCATCGGAACCAGAGCCGACCGTCAACAGCCACACTCTACATACCACTACATGGTAAATTCATTTTACTTCGTCAGCCTTTTACTGCTTCACTCCAGAAGAGAGAGAGAGAGAGAGAGAGAGAGAGAGAGAGAGAGAGAGAGAGAGAGAGAGAGAGGAGAGAGAGAGAAGAGGAGAGAGAGAGAGAGAGGAGAGAGAGGAGAGAGGAGTTGAGAGTCGTTTCCGCGTAAGGGGAAGAGTATATAGTGTGATGTGTGTGTGTGTGTGTGTGTGTGTGTGTGTGTGTGTGTGTGTGTGTGTGTGTGTGTGTGTGTGTGTGTAGAGATACTCAGAATAATAGTGTCTGTGAAGACTAAGGATGGATCTCAACGAGTGATTTTCTATGGGTTTTCTACGTGAAGACGGCCGTGTGTGTATGTCACTATGTGGGAGTGTATATCTTCGTATATGGTGGAGGCTCGGGAGTCTTTGATATTCGTTTATGTCAATGTGAGAAAACACTGGTGCTATGGAAGAAGATCTAGACCCATGAATAGAATTCTATCCAGTCTTTAAACCTATATCAATCACACGTTTATGTCCCTTATTGCCCCTGGCGATATCCTTATTGCTCCTGGTATTAATACCCAAAGCTGTGAGCCACACTGCAGTTTGAGGCGTTCCTGTAGAATTACTATCCACGTCTTGTCGCCACATCATGTTCACGTATATAACATATGGCTGTTCATATATAATGTAATGTAATGGACTGTAATAATCGGATAAAATCAGCTGTGTGCCTTACTCCAGTTACCACGTCCGAATACAACCAATGGTGGAATTCATTGCTCTATCGATGTGACTCAATCACACCTAAGGTCAGGTTAGGTTAGGTTAGGTTAGATTAGGTTAGGTCAAGTTAAGTCAGGTATTAGGTTAGGCTAGGTCAGGTCAGGTTAGGTTAGGTTAGGTTAGATCAGGTTTAAATCAGGTTAGGTTAGGTCAGGTTATGTTTGATTAGGTTATGTTAGGTCAGGTTTAGGTCAGGTTAGGTAGGTTAGGTCAAGTTGTTGGAATTGAGCAGTGTTGACTGCGCAGCGTTTCACGCACAGCACACACACACACACACACACACACACACACACACACACACACACACACACACAGAGGCAAAGAGAAAAGTATCTCTTTTGATATATGTTCCTGCTGCTTCTGAAGTTGACGGTGATCAGGCACTGAACTGAAGCACAAAGAACTGAAGCTCAGACTACCTCGTGACCTGTTCATTGATCTCACTGTATAATCGAAGCAGTGTCTCTGGTAAATGACGATGCAGCTAAACTTTGAAAAAAAAAAATTATCAACTCCCGGACCTCAGTGTGCGGTCAGTGCTGGTGGGATGAGAAGGAGAAATTCATGGCGTCTCGCTTGTAAATATGACATACACTTGTTCACCTTTGAGAGTGTGAGTGGAAAGGGATTTGAGAATGTCCTGCAAGGGAAGAATGAATTGTGGGATATTTGATCAGGGTAGACTGGTCTGTCTGTGGCTTGATGAAAAGGAGAGGCTGGGAAGGCTAGAGGTGAGTGTAGGAGGAAAACATGACGGGAGAAAGTTCCCTGGGCATCTCCATCTAACACAGAATGCGCATAACGAACATGTTTCTAAGTTACAAGGTCGTCAATGTGTACATGTTGGATAGTGTAGATGTAAGATGCACTGATGAATAGTGTAGATGTAAGATACACTGATGAATAGTGTAGATGTAAGATACACTGTTGGATAGTGTAGATAGATGGTAAACTGTTGGATAGTGTAGACAGATGGTAAAGACAATGATCGACTTCATCTTTCTCGACAGGTGAGGAAGGGAGGATGAAGCAAAAGGGTGCGATAGACGCAGAACTGAAGATGGGTGATAATCCTTGATGGATCATCAGGCCATCATGATGTGCAAGGGGTACCTGGAGACTGGCGAGGGAACAGCACTAAAACAAAATTTTGGAAACGTGTGTGTGTGTGTGTGTGTGCGTGTGTGTGTGTGTGTGTGTGTGTGTGTGGTGTGTGTGTGTGTGTGTGTGCGCGTGCGTGTGTGTCCAAACACCAGAGAGAGAGAGAGAGAGAGAGAGAGAGAGAGAGAGAGAGAGAGAGAGAGACGGTGCCGGTTTAAGGGAAAAGTTCAGAGGTGAGGAGCGTCCGTCTGCCGACGTCTGAGGCCCAGGATGGTTGAAGGAGATGGATCCGACATGATGAAGAGCAATCATGTGTGTGAGGTGACCGGGAAGACATGGTGAGTAATCCGTGAGATGACCGGGAAGACATGGTGATTGATATTTGAGACGACGGGAAGACATGGAGATTAATATTTTGAGACACCAAGAATACTAGGAGATTAATATGTGAGTTGCCTAGGATACCAGGAGATCAATATTAGAGATGACGGGAAGACAAGGTGATTAATATTTGAGATGCCAGGAAGACTTGAAGACTAAAATTTGAGATGCTAAGAAGACATGATGATTAATATCTGATATAACAGGATGACTTGGAAATTAATATCTGACATAACAGGATGTATATATATATATATATATATATATATATATATATATATATATATATATATATATATATATATAGAGAGAGAGGAGAGAGAGAGAGAGAGAGAGAGAGAGAGAGAGAGAGAGAGAGAGAGAGAGAGAGAGAGAGAGAGAGAAAGGAGGACGAGGAAAAGTTTCTTTCTAATAACTTGGTCATATGTGGAAAGATAATGAAATCATTGTGATAGAAATATCTGGTGTGAGATAAGAAAAATAAGAGATATGATTCACTTTATCATTTTTAGAATGTATAGGAATAACAGATTCATAAGGGAAGGGGGAGGGGGGGAATGGTGTTTAATACCCATAAGGGAATAGAGTTACACACGTGTGAAAAGGATTTTGGTAGCGAGGTTTGCGAGGACGACATCCTGATCAATGAGGGACAATGAGGTTTCACTCCAGGACATTATGAGAGAACTCATATAAGACTATATGAGCGGCGGCTGGAGAGGAGGAGGAGGAGGAGGAGGAGGAGGAGGCTAAAAGAAAATACTTATGAACCAACTCGTTTGTTTCTGAAAGGGAAGACAGAGTGAGGGATGACCCCGAACAAGACAGTGGGGGTTAAAGAATTCGTATATCATAGGGGTCTGTTTAATGTAGATGGCTGTACAGATCCGCAGGGCGTGGGAGGGAAGAGGTTATGAATATTTCCAGGAAGGTGACGCCAAGAGAAATTATTCAAGGTAGGATAAAAAACGTGTCAGGGGGTACTGAGGTGCAATGTGTTGGTAGAAGTAGTCCAGACCATTCTGGTGCACGGAGGTGAAACAGACGCAGATATAGGTAGAACCAGCGAGATACGCGACTACAGTCAAGAGACAAGTAGTACCAGTGAGGTGAAGTTACAGTCAAGAGACATGTAGTATCAGCGAGGTACGAGACTACAGTCAAGAGACATGTAGCACCAGTGAGGTGAAGTTACAGTCAAGAGACATGTAGTACCAGCGAGGTACGAGACTACAGTCAAGAGACATGTAGCACCAGTGAGGTGAAGTTACAGTCAAGAGACATGTAGTACCAGCGAGGTACGAGACTACAGTCAAGAGACAAGTAGTACCAGTGAGGTACGAGGCTACACTCAGATTAATATAATATCAGAGGGATAAGAGACTGTAATTAAATACGCATAATACCAGTGACATATAAGGCTGCACTGTAATTAGTTATATATGATACCAGTAGGACACAAGGCTACAATGAGATACACATAACACCAGTGAGATACGAAGCTACAAGCTGTAGAAATATAATTTCCAAGATTCGAGCTAAGGGTTGAGAAATCTCGACCGAGTTCGACATGCAGATATGACATGAAGTTGTGGTATAAAGAAAAAGAAAAAGGAAGTGGAAATATACCTGAAAGGTGTTGAAAGGATGACCATCAAAGTGTGTATGGGTGAGGCGTAGGGAGGGAGAGGAAGAGGGAGACTAGTGATAGGATGGAAGGGAATGGTGAGGGAGCTTGCCGGTGAGAGGGGAGTTATCATGCACGGGTGATGGAGCCATGCATACATAAAGATGCATAAAGGGGACATTTCATGAGTAACCATGGTTCAAGTCTGGAGGCACAGTCTTCCATAGATCTAGATATACTTGCTCGCTTTCTGCCGGCCCCAGGAGTCCCATGTATTTCCATGGGGCTCCCACAGAGCTCAGGAAGCTGGCCACGTCCACCAGTCAGGACCATAGGTATTAAAGTGTAGGGATGCAGTGGTGAGCGTCTATATGCAGAGAGAGCAGGACGCATGAGTAGTAAGTGTTCGGTGTTTTCGTTATGGTAGTTGTGTCGTGGGCTTGAAGGGTCGTGGAACATGAGGAATGGGTGCTTGTATTGTTATAGGGATGGGTGATGTCCCCGAGTGTAGACGGGAGACAGTGATTTGATTTTGGTTTTTGTCACAAGAGCGACTATCGTATTGTGCACTCCCACCCGTCCTGTGGAGAGTGGGGGAACAGAAGATTCAGAATGGACAAATGGTCTAGGGACTTAGGGGAAGGAGGTGCCTCAGTAACTGAAATACATTACAGGTTACATACTGAGAAAAGTATCAACATGATGGTTTACAACAGTTGAGCAACTATGATTGGATTACGTATCAAGATAAATAACAAGAGAACTATTTACAATAGGCGAAGTTATGATACTTCTCAAGTACCCCAGGGTAGAACGTTTTATAACACTAGCACTAGCACTAGAACGTTTTGTAACACTAGCACTAGTACCAGAATGTTTTGCAACACTAGCACTAGCACTAGCACCAGAACGTTTTGTAACACTAGCACTAGCACTAGTACCAGAATGTTTTGCAACACAATCACTAGCACTAGCACTAGCACCAGAACGTTTTGTAACACTAGCACTAGCACTAGCACTAGCACTCTGTCGTAGGGAACCATCTGCATACATAGTGGGATATTATGTTCAGTGGTCATGGTTTCAGTGTAGTAACGAGCGTCATTATTTACTCTCAATACTCGCTCGTACTGTGACCTGAACAGATTAATGTTGAAGTATTCATTGCCTAGATATACACAGTATACACGGTGATTCAAATGTTAAACAAGATGTTCTGTACTGTGTATGTGACGTGAGCAGAGGTTTGGAGAGGAATGTTTGATTCGTTATACCACAAAGATTAATTTCCCATGGGGTGGGGGAGTGCGACTCTTGTCTCTCATGAATACCATATATATTCTCAGCTGTAGCACCTCATCTACATGGATACCTTCCCCTTTAAGAAGGTCTGGAAGGTTTCTTTATATATGTATGGCGTCTCATGAGCGTATGTCTGAAGGTGTGGAGTTTAAGAGTGAGTAGGGTTGGGGGGGAGGTCGGTAGTTTAGTGTTAACTGGGTAATTTCAACGCTCATGTATTTTGTAAGGGTTGTATATGTTGGAAGTGGGGATCGCTGGACAGTGTTCTTTCTTTTTTTTATTGACAGATGAGATGGCATTGGCAACTTAAACCCCTGATCAAGACCATCTTAATAACGTGTGTGTGTGTGTGTGTGTGTGTGTGTGTGTGTGTGTGTGTGTGTGTTAAAGTACTTTTCCTTCTTCTCGGGTTCCACTAGAAACAACACGCAACATCATTGTAGAAAAGGCATCTAAGCCGCCTGAAGGTCAAGCCCCAATCTCACGACGTTATAACCGATCCATCGGAACCAGAGCCGACCGTCAACAGCCACACTCTACATACCACTACATGGTAAATTCATTTTACTTCGTCAGCCTTTTACTGCTTCACTCCACCAACAGCATATTGTCAGTCCCCACTCCACCAACAGCATGTTGTCAGTCCCCCACCCTCATATATCACAACGGTCGAATCAATTCTATCCTTTGCACGTATCTTACCCTATTGAATGTTCAAGCCCCGATACCCCAATGCTTCTCTCAATACTTCCTTCCACCCTCCTCTGGCTCTACCCCTTCCCACCTCGTTCCCTCCACTTCTGACACACATATCCTCTCAGTCAGTCTGTCTTCGCTCATCCTTCCCATGTGTTCATACCGTTTCAGCACATTGGCCAGCCCTTTCACTGAGAACTCTACCTGGTAACGTCTTTCCTTACACCATTAGCTATTCTGTTTCACATGAAATACATTCACCCTCCATCTTTCCTTTTCCCTTCAAGGCTCAAGATTTACATCCATTTAATCCGGTCGGGACTGTTATATATATATGTATACCTTCAGAAACACCCATCTTTGCATCTATCTCCAAATCGTTCTTTAGGTGGTGTTCCTTTACATATTCAATATTGTCTCAAACCATGGTTCCCATATGTATGCTAACTACAGACGCAGTCTATATGTCTAAACGATCGTGTTGCGATTCGTATACCGACATTAACTAGAGGACAGTGTACGTGTGGTCTGCTGACACCATCAACAGCAGGTATATGTAACACAGGAGCTCCCGAAAGTGGACGACCTGTGCCATACCATATGGCTACACACCACTCACTAGACGGTTTCACCGTGTGTTAGTCTCGCAACTTTGTTACATCATACATCGTATTTCCATGCCACTAGGGGGGGGGGGGGGAAGAGAGAGAGAGAGAGAGAGAGAGAGAGAGAGAGAGAGAGAGAGAGAGAGAGAGAGAGAGAGAGAGAGAGAGAGAGAGAGACTTTACCGTCCTTCATCCTGACGCCAACGAAAGACCTTTTCTTCCTTACCTTGCTTTATCGTTGCTATACTTGATGATTGCCCCGTGTCGTGAGTTCCAACTAGCGTGGAAAGGAGGTTTGTTGGGTCGTACGTCCAACACTTTTATATCTGGAGACTTGGTGGCGTCGCAAGTTCTCGGCGGTAGAGGGAAATATCTCTCTTGGTAAAGTCTCGCCATTAAATCAGTTTGATACTAATTAACAGCGAGTAATATACGGTATTAAATTACCCCCTCGGGTAACACGAGTTTCTCAACAGACAAAATAGAACGAACAGAATGATCAATTTCTAGATAGAAAAATTACGTTAATTATATACACGAAAAACAAATGTAATTAGAACAATGACGAGTATTGATACTATATTTGTCATGGTGTGAGAAGCTTATGAATAGCTGCCACATATTTCCCAAGAGACTTACAGTCTCTCTCTCTCTCTCTCTCTCTCTCTCTCTCTCTCTCTCTCTCTCTCTCTCTCTCTCTCTCTCTCTCTCTCTCTCTCTCTCTCTCCCTCCCTCCCTTCCACTCTCTTTATACCCTGATAAGAGAGATGTAAGGAGCCTGGCGTACAATGAACTCCGAAGGATAATTTACCGCGGCGCGACACACTCCGCTCTCTGGACTTCAGCTGGAAAATGAAACTCGACTCGATTTATGCGGGCCATAAGTCGGGCAACATATGACCTGGGGAGATCAAAGAACCAGCATAGACACACACACACACAAAAAAAGAGTGATATATAGGGGGCGTTACGGGATCTGTCCTGAAAAATGGACGGGTGGCGGGTTCTAGGAGAGAGTTACAAAGTTACATAGATACATAGACTACACAGACCCCACGGTCCAAGCGAGATGGTTTGACCTTTTAACGCAAATTGAAAAATAAATAAATGCACTCCCCTTAAAGCAGTAGAAGAAAAGGATAGCAAAGTAAAGGCTCTCTCCCTGAACGCTCCACTTCGAACGGCAACACGCCGGACGGAAAAAGGGTAGGAAAAAAATACCTTGCAGGATCAATACGCCTGAAGGAAATTCTTATACGAAAAAATCATAAAGCAGAATGAACACGAATATATCATGCATCTCATCAACAACGACATGCATCCCTTCACCTTTTGTGGTAGAGAGAGAGAGAGAGAGAGAGAGAGAGAGAGAGAGAGAGAGAGAGAGAGAGAGAGAGAGAGAGAGAGAGAGAGAGAGAATCTGCCCTGTCTTGTCATATTTCTATCATCTTCTTCCATCAAAAGGATGCGAACCTTCACCTAGTGTTACTATGAGTGGAAACCCATTACGTCAACATGCCAGCCTCACCTCAGACGCAAATTTCCCCCTAGAAACGAATAACACACATTCTTCACGCAATTGTTTCCCTCTGAAAGTTCGCTTTCTCCCCCTCTATAATCTATGGGTAGAAAAGAACTATAGCTTTTGAAACGCTGAGGGTAACACCACACTGAATCATCTCTGACGTGTGTCATGGACGGATATTTCACCATCACGTTGCTCGATCTTATGGCTAGTACTATGTAAAGGTTACAGATAAGGAGGTTCGTATTGTAGGTTCATCCTGTATCTCCCCAGATAATGTGATTATTGCACGAAAGTGCACTTGGGAACTATTAGGGTTTCATTTCCTCGTGGATTCAGGAATATACTTGATCACGCGCTCAATCATGATCCTTTCCAATACATATATATATATATATATATATATATATATATATATATATATATATACATATATATATATATATATATATATATATATATATATATATATATATATATATATATATATATATATATATATATATATTCCCTGCGAGTCGCGAATGGCGACTAAAAGGAGTGGGAGCGGGAGGCTGGAAATCCTCTCCTTTTTTATTTGCCAAAAGAAGGAACAGGGAAATTTTCCTCTCTAAATCTCAGTCATCTGTTCTTGAAGCTACCTCGCTAATGCGGGATATGGTAAATGGAAAAAAAGATATATACATTCGATAGATAGGTCGATAGACAGATAGAGACATACATACATACATACATACATATGTACATACGTGTTCATCTTTCATGAAAATATATTCAGGTCAAGGTAAGTGGAGACAAAGCTGTGAGTATTTCTCCGGCTCGTTGATTTGCCACCGACGGGATTTTAAGAGATGAAGGATGGATCTGGGAGGGTCTTGTTGGAGGACTGCTGGCGATGAGGTGAGCGAGAGAGAAGTGTGGGATATTGGAGACGCGGACCATTGGTTGGTTGGTCCCTTGGGGTCCGCCGGGAGAGACGCTGCTGCATCGTCAAGCAGTCGAGGAGGATTTAGAGATTTGAGAGAGAGAGAGAGAGAGAGAGAGAGAGAGAGAGAGAGAGAGAGAGAGAGAGAGAGAGAGAGAGAGAGAGAGAGAGAGAGAGAGAGAGAGAGAGAGAGAGACAGACAGACAGACAGAGAGTTAGACAGATAGATAGACAGTTAGATAAATAGATAGATAGATAGATAGATAGATAGATAGATAGATAGATAGATAGAGAGATCTACAAACGTAAACGAATACAAACAGCAACAGGCCATTGGGTCCTTTCGAGGCTGCCTGTGATAATGGACCACGTCAGAAACTCAGATTGGTGTGACAAAAGCTACAAGACATACAATTCAACCTGAAATTGATGAAATGAGTAACAGAATAGGACCAAATCCTTTCTGTTGCTTAAGGTATTACAAAAATACTAACCACTGTGAGAGTGGTTTAGATGTGCCATTTTATATAATTCACTCTCTCTCTCTCTCTCTCTCTCTCTCTCTCTCTCTCTCTCTCTCTCTCTCTATATATATATATATATATATATATATATATATATATATATATATATATATATATATATATATATATATGTATTCAGTACACATGAAAGTTCCCACAGCTGTGGATTTCCCACGACACACATTACCAACCAGCCTGAGGCTCTCGTGTCCACAAAATGACGGAGGAAAGTTGTGATTTCTTTATTCCAACCAAATGTCGCACCCAGACACCTGCCTGCCTCCCTCCTCCGCCACACCAGATGTATATAATTGCTACGTATACTCACTTCCGCGTCAACACTTTCCTCCCACAACCTGGTTATAAGACTACCCATCACATCTGCAGGTACATATCCACGCTAACATACCAAGACAAACGTAGAGTTCACACTCTGTAAGATATCCATTTCATTCCACTTACGACTATCGAGCCTCACACATTCCACATACACTTATAGAGCCTCACACACATACCCAAACTAGTCCTCAAAATTCTTAAGTTCACAGTAATGTATCCAGGAGCTTCAACATTTACCATATATATATATATATATATATATATATATATATATATATATATATATATATATATATATATATATATACCTTCCCACGCCATCCGTTCTCTGGAATAACTGAATTATTTGGAACGAACTCTGCCAACTGGGCGCCTCCCTCCAGCAAAAATGTGGCTTATTTTCATTAAGAAATAAACAATCATATTAGCTTTTGTTCTGTATATTTCATAAGTAAATATCTATGAGCTTTTGAACACACACACACACACACACACACACACACACACACACACACACACACAATTCTACCACTGTGCATCTGAGAGTTTAAGCCAGGTTATCGAAAACAGCAGACGGATAGCATGGTATACCACTGGATCACCGATATCGCAAGACCAGTCTCTCTGGAACTGCTATCCACACCTCCAGTCGTCCTTAGGGCCAGAGTGTAGGCGGCCTGTCTCCCCCCCGAAAGGCGCAGAGTAAATGGATGGATCACTGGAGTAGTAAATGGAAGTTCCAGAGTGACATGTTTTGTATCATTGGTGTTTCAGCAGTACGCTGTCCTCCTGTTGTTCTCGGTAGCCTGGGCTTAACGAACGAGCACCCATTGGTAAATCTTTTTACAGGTAATATATCATCTCTATCTATCTATCATATATATATATATATATATATATATATATATATATATATATATATATATATATATATATATATATATATATATATATATATATATATGTGTGTGTGTGTGTGTGTGTGTGTGTGTGTATGTGTGTGCGTGAGAGAGAGAGAGAGAGAGAGAGAGAGAGAGAGAGAGAGAGAGAGAGAGAGAGAGAGAGAGAGAGAGAGAGAGAGAGAGAATTACAACGCATACACTAGCCAAATCGTCACATCGTAACACAGAAAACACATAAGCAACACATAGTATCGCAACATTCACCTAGGATCCCCTAAATACTCAGAAGCGAGGAACCTCAAACAAGTATGCCTAAACCCACGAAATCTCATACACAAAGAAGTGCAGGCGTTAACAGGTAACAGCCTCATTAGGTTATCACCCAGTGTGAAGCGGGGACACGAACAGATTGTGTAGATCAACAACTGACTTGATAAATGCTTTGCTTCAAGTTTGATCGTTTGTCCCTCCTATGTCACAATGACAATTTGTAGTTTATTCACTTTGAATCATCTGTATACCTTCAAAACTTTTACCACACTAATCTGTGAGTTTCTGATGTCTTCCACTACCACAAACAGCCTCGATAAAGACCCAATGGTCTGTTGCTGGTTGAATTCCTTTATATCATGAGGCCATCTCGTTGTAACAGGGCACAACCCTTGGTCAACCAGTCCTCAATAAATCAATGTGTGTGTGTGTGTGTGTGTGTGTGTGTGTGTGCCTCAAAGGCTTGTGGTACCCCAGCTTACAATATAAGAGAGGGACTGGAAGGGCGTACGGGGCTGTTGGTGGTGGTGCTGGAGGACGAAGCTGTATACACCCCTTTATTCTGAAGGATACCTCACTAGGATCGACTCCCCTATCCCACGTCTCCTCCCTTTCCCAAGCTCCGTCCTTCTCCCTCTGCAGCCTCCCTCTCTCTCCTCTCCCCACTCTCTTCTCTCTTCTTCTTAGGGAGACAGAGAGTTAATTAAAGTGAACCATCAGATGAAAGACAGCTCACATCTCAGATAATGTTTATGATTAAAGTTAATTCAGCGTCCAAACCCTAATATCATGGTATGTTTAACCTTGAAGGGTTTAATTATATTCCAATTCGACCATAATATCTCATTCATTTCTTAAAGAGTACGTCTTGGTCTTTGAATGGCGTAATACGTTAATTAATGTTCAGAGCGTAACCGAACAGAACTGAGGCATATTCAGTGTATCGATCCTAGTCTTCCATTTGCTGATTATCTGATAACAATGGATTTTTTTTTTTTTTCTTTTTCTTCTGCCTTTTTTTTTCCCCCTCCTTCTTGCTCTGTCTCTCCATTGAGATATCCACCTTCGTTTTCGTGCGTTTTGATATCTATCATTCTGTCTGTTGCTATACACACACACACACACACACACACACACACACACACACACACACACACACACATGCACACACACACTAACATACACACACAGACTAGGGCACCCCTAGTGCAAGGCTCCCTCCCGTGCAGTACATATAGGTAATTACAAACACATAAGGGAATCTAGGGGCCGGAACAAAGCATATGAAAGGGAAAGTCTTATCAGAAATTCTCTCATTACTCAAACAGGCTGTGTGTACAATATACCCTGTAAAGAGTGTGATCAGTTATACATTAGTTTAACTGGTGATAATTTTAATTTGGGATTAAATCACATCAAAATAAAAGGAAAGGTTTTTGATTTTGGATTATATAACATCAAATGGTGTTCGATATGGTCAAGAATCAAGATGTCAAGTATCTGCATATTGAAGCTATCATGATGTCAAGTATCTACAAGAGAAAGCTACTACGACATCAAGTATCTGCACATGAAAGCTAACTCGACGTAAAGTATTCACAGAGTTAGTAAAATACCAGTAAAGTCTTCGTAGAATGGTCAAGGGAGAGTTTTGAGTCCCAGTGCTTTAATAGTGATAAGAATCCTACTCTGGGTGTGTTCTAGCATTGGTTTCTGGTTATGTTCTGGCACTGGTTTCTGGGTGTGTTCTAGCATTGGTTTCTGGGTGTGTTCTAGCACTAGTTTCTGGGTGTGTTCTAGCATTGGTTTACGACCATTACAGAACGGTGGTGAGTATTACTTAGATCTCATTCAATTGTTATCTCGTCTTAGTCAGCATCTCTCTCTCTCTCTCTCTCTCTCTCTCTCTCTCTCTCTCTCTCTCTCTCTCTCTCTCTCTCTCTCTCTCTCTCTAAGTCCAATTTACTCTCCCCCCTACCACCACGTACCCCCCCCACCGCAGCACATCAAACACCCAAGAAAGAGAATCCACGACCTTAACCCCCCACCCCCCTCTTCTCCCCAAAGGACGGGGAGAGAGGGAGAGATCTTTTTCGCAGGCGATCCCAGACAACTCTCGCGTGTGGTCGTGTAAAAAAAAAAAAAAAAAAAAAAAAAAAAAAAATGCCTTATACTTTATATTCCCAAAGCTTAAACTTTATTTTTCCCCTTTGGGGCATGCACTCGCTACCCTGGTTAAGTTCTCACAAGATGCCAGTAAGAAAGGCCACCTCCCAGTCTCTCCTCCAGCACCTCCAAAAAGCGATTTTATGATACTCTAGTGATGTGCCCCCCTTGCGTTTTCCCTTCATTCTCACGTTTTCTTTCCGAGATGTTTTAGTGTCTCCTTCTTCTCCTTTATTGCCACACAAGATGGCGGGCTGGAGTGAATCTCGACCTTGTTTCATCTCCAGATGCACCGCTGCTGGGCGGGCGTCTGTGTGCACGAGGCTCCTGCTCGTGTTAAGAAGGCCTACCAGACGTGGTAATGACGGGGAGTGCAATGATTCTACGTGTATTGTACGTTCTCCTCGAAGGCTCGTTTATCTGCTCTGGATGCCACTTGCTCATGCGGGAAACAGCGAATATGTATGAAAGAATATTATGCATAGAGAGAGAGAGAGAGAGAGAGAGAGAGAGAGAGAGAGAGAGAGAGAGAGAGAGAGAGAGAGAGAGAGAGAGAGAGAGGCTGAAAGACTGGTAGAGAGATAGGTTGGTATTTCGATGGATGGATAGAATTCATCCAAAGTTGGACGATAAATACGAAAGGGACGTGCACGATAGATAGATAGATAGATAGATAGAGAGAGAGAGAGAGAGAGAGAGAGAGAGAGAGAGAGAGAGAGAGAGAGAGAGAGAGAGAGAGAGAGAGAGAGAGAGAGAGAGATCAGATCCTTGTAGGGATGGCTCACACGGCTCCCTTTAAGAATGATCCTGACCTCCTCCCTTACTCCTCTTTAGGGAGGAGGAGGAGGAGGAGGAGGAGGAGGAGGAGGAGGAGGAGGAGGAGGAGGAGGAGGAGGAAGGAGGAAGAGACGACCACACCACCCCCGCTGCTTGGCGGTCCTTCGCCCACAGTATTAAAACACATAAATTACCCTGTGTGTTGTGGACCCCCCGACCATGATATTACGGTGTTTGCTGCTTTATTAATGCTCCCACAGTTGTGTCGTGGCGTTCGCAAGGGCCGCAATTACAGCATGATGTACCGCGGCCGTACGTAACGGCTCTCTTGTACGGATTGTGTCATGGAGTTCTGCGCTGTGTGTGTGTGTGTGTGTGTGTGTGTGTGTGTGTGTGTGTGTGTGTGTGTGTGTGTGAAAAACGATGAAATATCTATCTATCTATCTATCTATCTATCTATCTATATATATATATATATATATATATATATATATATATATATATATATATATATATATATATATATATAAGTTAGATATCAAACTCCACATTACTCCTGGATTGTGAAATCTAGATGACGAAGGAACCTTATATGGCTACTGACACACCGTATTCACTCAGGGGAAACACCCCGTGTTGTGTGTAGCCGTCACAATACCCAAGTGTTTATACTTTTCAATACAAACTGAAGGTCTGAGAGGCTAATCGAAAATCCACACAACGGAAGTACGTAGTTAACTCTTATCATCAAATGAAAGAACCAGTGTATAACATTCCAAAACTGAACAGCCTTTTGACGATAAGGATACTAATGACCCCCATTGTAATTGATTATAAATCCAATGATCAATATACTAACATTCCTCACCTCGCGCCTGTGATGGTCAATTACTACAGACCACTTAAAAGCAACGAGGGGTTTATGACGTAACCCCACCAACCCCCCTGTTTTCTTACCCTTAGTCCCATTCACAAGTTCAGCCAAATACACAGTACGATTCACAAGGAAAATTCCATCCAGGTGTAACAGTATCTCAACCACATCTATCCAAAAAGGGAGGTAAGGATGATACAATCATTCCTTGTTGCTCCCTTTAAGCAGGCTACATGTGTTCACCAACGTTGGTAAGTCAGCGCTGCATGGCTGGCAGGATGTCGGTGGTTGAGGAGGTAGCATGATATACTAACAATTAGGATGAATGACTAAAGAAATTATTCAGTACCGGAGAGGGACAAGTGATTATCAACCCTAATTTTGAAGATATTGAGGGTGTTGCTCTGAACCACATTTGCTGAGAGCTTATTCCAAAGGTCAGTAATGTCGCTGGTGAAGGAATATTACGTGTAATCCATATCACCTCCGTGGCCTCTAAGATTCAGTCCATCCTCTCTCGTTGGTAGTATTGGTACGACCGTCAAAAAATTTTCAGTATCGACGTTGTTGGATCCTTTAAGAATCATAAAACATTGTAACAACTTGCCTTGTTGTCGCCTCTGCCTTAGACAGAACAAATCAAATTCTCTCCATTTATCCTCATACGCTTTGTTACGCCAAAAAGGCATTATTTTGGCTACACTTTGCTGCACTGCTTGCTTCCATTTTAAGAAATACCCTTTCCTAAGTGGAGGACTCAGAATTGCACTGCATATTCGAGGTAGGATCCAGCTAGACTTAGGTATCGTGTCATAGTGGCGATATCAAATACTTGCCTGTGAACACAAAGTTTCTTTTAATAAATACTGACATCCTGTGTCAATGAAACATCATGGAACAATATTCATCGCCAGCAACCAACCATACTAACACAAAGTCAGTATTTAGCGTATCTCTGGCTTCAAAATAGATATACAATATCCCTCATTTCTGACCTAAAGAGCGCATGATTACAGAGCATCCTGTCGTAAATCACTTCATCATGGTATCATATGCTCATAATCTAAACAATGAATGCCACTTCACGTTTTCTTAGCTGGCTTTTGAGATTGAAATTATTCCAGGAATTCATTATGATAATTAGGTGTCTGTGAGAGTTACCTGAGACTGATTATGACGAAGGTGATAATGTTGATAGTGATATTAAGTAAAGCCGACCACGTTAATAGAAAGTGGTTACGGTTAAGACTATATATGACGAGATTAATATGATTAATATGATTAACATGATGAATATGATTAATATATTATGTTGATTAATATGATGAATATGATTAATATATCATTATGTTGATTAATATGATGAATATGATTAATATATCATTATGTTGATTAATATGATGAATATGAATATATCATTATGTTGATTAATATGATGAATATGATTAATATATCATTATGTTGATTAATATGATGAAAATGATTAATATATCATTATGTTGATTAATATGATGAATATGATTAATATATCATTATGTTGAGTAATATGATGAATATGATTAATATATCATTATGTTGATTAATATGATGAATATGATTAATATATCATTATGTTGATTAATATGATGAATATGATTAATATATCATTATGTTGATTAATATGATGAATATGATTAATATGATGAATTTGATGATTTTTCCAAGAATGATGACGCTTCATGAAGCTGAGATAAACCACCGCACATCATCTGTGAAAGACGAAGGATCACAACTCGTAAAATGATAACCTACGTCGACCAAAAGGAAAAATGGAAATTCTGAAAAAGTGTGATTCATTCACATTTTTTCTGCATTATGACTCCATCGTCTCTCTAGACTCCAGCAGGTACGAAAATCTCCTCGTCCTCCTCCTCCTCCTCCTCCTCCTCCCTTGTCGTGTGGAGTGCAGGAGGAGAGATAAAGTAGGGAGGCAAGCACCTCCTCCCACAGATTATGATCCTGCGAACAAAGTGTCGTCGACACCCTCCTCCAACACACTGGACTAGAAGACTATTTTTTTTTTCTCGCTACACACTACACCTTGGCGGTATACAGCCAGCTGAAGTGTGTGTGTGTGTGTCTGTGTTTGTGTGTGTGTGTGCGTATACATAGTGTCAAGCCCACTGCACCTCCGGTAAAGCCGATATTCCCACGCTACTCCCAGGCGACTTGTGTCCTCCCGCCATCTCCATCCTTGTTTACCATCATCACACGGTAGCGACAAGAGTGGAATATCTGCGCGATGGCGGGGGGCGGGGGGGGGGGGTAGCAGCAGCTGCTGCTGCTGTTTGGAGAAGGCTACTGCTGTAAGAGAGAGAGAGAGAGAGAGAGAGAGAGAGAGAGAGAGAGAGAGAGAGAGAGAGAGAGAGAGAGAGAGGCATCCTATCCCACACAAGCCATAAAGTCAGACGGCAGTACTGCGGAGGCATATGATATACTCAAACACCTTAACAAGTTCTCCAGTCCTGTTCGTCCCCTGGGGGGCTGGGAGGCGTGCGCGCGCGCTCGTGTGTGTGTGTGTGTGTGTGTGTGTGTGTGTGTTTGTGTGTGTGTGTGTGTGTGTGTGTGTGTGTGTGAGGACCCCCGGACTTACTACATATATTCCACGACCCAGCGGCAGAACATAACGAACATGGGGGAAGCTTGAGGAAGACGATGTCCGAGCCTCAGAAAGCATAGCTAAGCAAGCAAGCGGCGCCTCGCACACACACACACACACACACACACACACACACACACACACACACACACACATACGAGAGCGCGTCCTCCACGTGCGCTCGTCCCACATACCACTGTCGTATCTCCCCGGAGTCACTGTTCTCGTATTCCGAGCCCAGCGACGCACGTAAGATGTGAGTCGTATGGCTGTGACGTAAACTGAGACTCTTAATTTCTCCTCAGAATTCCCCTGTCTCTGGTGGGGGACTATACAAGGCTTACTGTCTCCCCCCGTCGAGGAAGACGCGTTTTACGGTCGTAATACAGCGGTTAAATGTCATGTTACGTACACGATAGAGCTCCTGATACGTTCTTAATAGAACTCCTGTTACGCTGTCAATAGAGCTCCTGTCACGTATTAAATAGAGCTCCTGTTACGTAATTACTAAGAACTGTTACGTACTTAATAGAGCTCCTGTTACGTTCTTAATAGAGCTCCTGTTACGTACTTAACAGAGCTCCTGTTGCGTTCTCAACAGAGCTCCTGTTACGTACTTTATAGAGTTCCTGATCTACCTAAATCAGGATTGTGTCGGAGGCTGACCCAACTCTCCGTTAACCGCTTCCTGCTGGTCATTCGCGTCTACTGACCCGTCTACTGACCTGTCTACTGACCCGTCTAGTGTATCGTCTACTGACCCGTCTACTGAACCGTCTACTGACCTGTCTACTGACCCGTCTACTGGCCCGTCTGCTGACCCGTCTACTGGCCCGTCTACTAACTTCAGCAACTCTCTAAGCCAAGCTTGGTCTGATCATTTTTAATCAGATTCTTCTCAGAACATCATTTCTACGACTTATCAGTAAATGAATACTTTATAACACTCGGTTTTTACCCGGTACAGAGGCCTACCTCACATGTTCTCACGTTATCAAACTGTCATATTTCTAACCCATCGACGTCGTACACTTACATTCCTTTGCTTTTTTGAATCATTTTCTCCAAAGTTGACACACGGGGTCCACTTGTATAGTCCAGGGCTGGTAGACTCTGGCAGCAATCTCTGTCTCTCTGTCTCTCTCTCTCTCTCTCTCTCTCTCTCTCTCTCTCTCTCTCTCTCTCTCTCTCTCTTCATCATCATCCTGGAGCCTTATTCATCTCATATGTCATCGTAAGAGAAGAAAAGAAAAGAAAAAAAATAGGGAGAAAAAGAATGATTGTGAAATATGCCTTGACGTGCGTATACGAAGGGAGGCGGTGAGACATGGCACGATACACTCTCTCTCTCTCTCTCTCTCTCTCTCTCTCTCTCTCTCTCTCTCTCTCTCTCTCTCTCTCTCTCTCTCTCTCTCTCTCTCTCTCTCATGAACGCTCGAGGCTGAGTGGGTGTTAGCGAGCGTCCCGGAGAACTCATTTCCCCAAGGATGGACTCCCCTGTATCGTCAATTTCCCGACATGGTTAAGCAGGAGACACCCGCTCAAAACACACATACACACACACACACACACACACACACACACACACACACACACACACACACACGCACTCATAACCCCCCCCCCCCCCCAGCGCGCTCCTCATTCGGCCTGGTTTACAGACAAGCCTGGCAGGATGGAGGGCTGCCTTGGTCCTTATTACCTCAGCTTTGTTGAGTGTCATCCACTTGGATATTTCTCAAGCAGGTGACGCCAGTGGGAGGAGCATTATCCTCTCCCGACCCTCATCATCAGTGGTTTGATAAGCAAGATCCTGAGGGGAGAGAGAGAGAGAGAGAGAGAGAGAGAGAGAGAGAGAGAGAGAGAGAGAGGAGACTCACTCACTTTGATCTTCCTTATTTCAAATGCTGGTTAAAAAGATGTTTCTTTTTTCTTTCTCTGGTACTACTCGTCTTTATCTGGCCGGAGGTAAAGATGGAGGAAGGATGAGTTGGGTGTGAGTTGAGGTAAAGATGGAGGAAGGATGAGTTGGGTGTGAGTTGAGGTAAAGATGGGGGAAGGATGAGTTGGGTGTGAGTTGAGGTAAAGATGGAGGAAGGATGAGTTGGGTGAGAGTTGAGGTAAAGATGGAGGAAGGATGAGTTGGGTGTGAGTTGAGCTAAAGATGAAGGAAGGATGAGTTGGGTGTGAGTTGAGCTAAAGATGGAGGAAGGATGAGTTGGGTGTGAGTTAAGCTAAAGATGGAGGAAAGATGAGTTGGGTGAGAGTTGAGGTAAAGATGGAGGAAGGATGAGTTGGGTGTGAGTTGAGGTAAAGATGGAGGAAGGATGAGCTGGGGTGTGAACTCAGGAATGATACAGTTGTTATGTGGTTGGGTACTCATCTGTTGGTCGGTGGCGACATTCACCGCGTTTTCTGACTGTGCTCCTATGTGTGCACCTGCACTGGTTGACGGAGTCTCTATACAAGTTCATATTTTTGACATGAGGACCCTTATGGTACGTTATTTGTGTGTGTGTGTGTGTGTGTGTGTGTGTGTGTGTGTGTGTGTGTGTGTGTGCGTGTGTGTGTGTGTGTGTGTGTGTGTGTGTGTGTGTGTGTGTGTGTGTGTGTGTGTGTGTGTGTGTGTGTGTGTGTGAGCCTCCTCCACAGCTTTCATCAATCGTTTGTTCAGTTCTTTATGTATCATTCCTGCTCTCTGCCACCCTGGTAAGTGTCCAAAACATATTTGTAGATGAGTGCATTCGACCAGCAAAGAAGACGTATACATCAGCTTCATATTCACAAATCCTTTTGGTGATACCTAGTCCTTTTACCTCATGGTAAATGGCCGGACATTCAATGCAAGGTATACTAGTCATCACGCTTATCCTCATCGACATATATATCGCGTTTTGTCTTCAGTGCCCCACCTGTCTTCATCCCTTAGAAAGGAGGAGTGTCTCTTCCCGTCTTCTGAAAGCTGAAGAGTAACACAATGCGAAGGAGCGGAGGGAATGGTGAAAGAGGCGTACCGGAACACAAGAAGTATTCAGTAATCCACGTCTCAATATATATATATATATATATATATATATATATATATATATATATATATATATATATATATATATATATATATATATATATATATATATATATATATATATATCAAGTACTTACAGAAGATGGGATAAATCCAGCCAAAAACTCTTCCAAAGACTTCAACTCCTAAAATCAATCCCTTCAGTCAACTGCCCTCCAACTACCCTCCAGAAATGAAAAAAAATCCTAAAGTCTTCAACTTTTCAACCCCGTTCAATAGCCCTCCCCAAATCCTCCAAACCTCCAACTGAGACCCGTCCCTCTAAACACCACTCACGAGAACCCCCATCTCCCCCCCAACCTCCAACACCCCCTGTCCCTCCCATCTAAACCTTCAAGAACCCCCTCCATAAAACCCCTCCCAAGGTTTTCAACCCCAGACACCCTGTCCTTCACTCAACACCCGCAAGTACCGTATATAGCAAACCTCTCCCAGAATCCTTCAAACATAACCTTTCCTCCCGAAAGAGGCGAAAATCAAGAAAGTTATTCAGAGCTTTACCTCCACCCACCTTGATCTGCATCCCGAAATGCATTAACATTCGATCATATTACGATCACTTTCGCTAGAAATAGCGACTGTAGCCAAAGGATCATCCCCCGTCGGAATCTATACTTACGTTACCCCACTGCAATGTGACCAGCTCTAGGGTATTGGACACTGTACTGAAACACATAGGGAAAGATGCGGGTACCCATAAAACAGAATATTCTGAAGGATTGAAAACCTTTTTCTCTCCCTCGATTTTTTCTCCTAATAACATTTACATAGATGAATAAGCGAGTAAGGATCCGAAGGATGAAATGGAAACGAGATGTGAAATATTTGAGAGATGATAAAGACAAATTCAAGAGGAGAGAGGACCGGCATGTTTACAGAATACACGAGAGGAGAGAGCAGTAGGAACCCACGAGGGAACGTATGAAATGATGATGGTTTAAAGAAGTGTGAAGCAAGAATATGTGGAAGATGGTCTTGAGAATTTGAAAAAAAAAAAAAGGGAATGAATGAAGTCAGAGAACGTGAAAACGCAAAATAAAATGAAAATAATGTCTAAAACGTTACCATAACAATATGATTGAAATCAATAGACACACACACACACACACACACACACACACACACACACACACACACACTCACACATAAGTGCACACAACTCATGAGAAAAGTGACCGAAATGATACCTGCAGAGAGAGAGAGAGAGAGAGAGAGAGAGAGAGAGAGAGAGAGAGAGAGAGAGAGAGAGAGAGAGAGAGAGAGAGAGAGAGAGTAAATGAAACATGGCGGTGCAGAGAAAGAGAGGGTCGACGAGAGGTGATGCCAGGGAAATAAATAAATGAGGCCAATGTCTTTTGATTCCATTCTGGTGAGAGAGGTGCAAGGTACGCTACTTGTGTGAGCAAGTATTTCATATCCGTGTGGATCAAGCCCCTTGTAAACATGATACACAACTGCTCACAAGGGAATATAATCAGGGCAGCCATATGTACAACACTGCCAGCTTCTGAGAAGCAGGTTTTGTGGCGTTGATCAAGTGGGGTTTCCAGGCCAGTGTGGAGGACGTGGTGTTACACATATTGATGTTATTACAGGGTTGAAGTGTGGCGTTTGCAAGTGGAGCAGAGGGATATGAATCATTCGTCGATTAAAGACTTAGCGAGGTATTACGTTACATATCATGCACTGACTATCACAATTACCTAAGTGATATCGAAAGGTTAACATTGCTTGTATATATATTGAATGTATATTAAAGTTTCTTTTTTTTTTTGAAGTTGAAAGTCTGTCTTATATGATACTGAGGCACTATACCAATCTATAATAAGGAGGTCTTGACGACAGACATGATTAGAAAGGGTCGAGTCTTCCTGGCCACAGCTGATCGCTCAGATATACTCAGTGTCCCTACAAAGAGTCTAAATACTGACCAGGTTTGGTCAATGTGTGCCTTATTTACACCGGCTATAAGGAACATCATACACTACAGAATCCTCCTTCTGGGTTCCTTCGTTTAGGGTATACACGTGACAGCTAAGGGAATGGATGTGAACGAATGACGTCTTTCTTTGTTCGTTCCTGGCGCTACCTTGTTGACACAGGAAGCAGCAAACAAGTGTGATAGATGATAATAAAAAAAATTTCTACTTGTGTTACTCGGACAGTTGAATATCATTTCCTTGTCAGAAAAAAAACTAGGGTAGTACGGAGGAGGAGGGTGGATGTGTTGGAAATGAGATGTTTGAGGACAATATGTCGTGTGAGGTGGTTTGATCGAGTAAGTAATGAAAGGGTAAGAGAGATGTGTGGTAATAAAAAGAGTGGTTGAGAGAGCAGAAGAGGGTGTATTAAAATGGTTTGGTCATATGGAGAGAATGAGTGAGGAAAGATTGACAAAGAGGATATATGTGTCAGAGGTGGAGGGAACGAGGAGAAGTGGGAGACCAAATTGGAGGTGGAAGGATTGAGTGAAAAAGATTTTGATCGATCGGGACTTGAACATACAGGAGGGTGAAAGGCGTGCAAGGAATAGAGTGAACTGGAACGATGTGGTATACCGAGGTTGACGTGCTCTCAATGGATTGAACCACGGCATGGGAAGAGTCTGGGGTAAACCATGGAAAGTTTTGTGGAGCCGGGATGTGGAAAGGGAGCTGTGGTTTCGGTGCATCACACATGACAGCTAGAGACTGAGTGTGAACGAATGTGGCCTTTGTTGTCTTTTCCTAACGCTACCTCGTTTCATGTGTGGAGGGGTGGCGACGGAAATGGGTGAAGGCAGCAAGTATGAATATGTACATGTGTATATATGTATATATCTGTGTATGTATATGTATGTATACGTTGACATGTATAGGTATGCATATGTGCGTGTGTGGGCGTTTATGCATATGCATGTGAATGTAGGTGGGTCGGGCCATTCTTTCGTCTGTTTCCTTGCGCTGCCTCGTTAACGCGACTAAGTTCATCAACTAACCCATAGGGGTGGATGAACAGCTAGGATGACTGAGGACCAACTGCGGCAACCACAACTCAAACCTATGTGAGAGAACAGCGCTCTTTCCCGCCTAGTCACTCATCTTTTCCTGTTGTGTTATAACTCAGACTGTTTAAGTCAACCTCACTTACTTATCTCTAGTAAGATCCTTTGTGTCTTTCATATCTTGCGAGGTTGTAAATATTGGACGATTGCCACCCTCGCTCTGCTTGAACCTTCCAGTTTAATTTTTTGTTCTCTCTCTCTCTCTCTCTCTCTCTCTCTCTCTCTCTCTCTCTCTCTCTCTCTCTCTCTCTCTCTCTCTCTCTCTATCTATCTATCTATCCATCTATCTATCTATCTATCTTTCTATATTTCTCTCATACACTTTCTCTTTTTCTCTTTCTTTCACTGCCTTTCTCCCTTTTTCTTCTCTCTCTGTCTCTCTCTCTCTCTCTCTTCATCACACCCGGAGCCTTTTCATCCATATGTCATCGTAAGAGAAGAAAAAAAAGAAAAAAAATAGGGGAAAAAAAATTGATTGGAAAATCCTTGACGGGGTTTAAACGAAGGGGGGGGGCGGTGAGACAGGGCACGATACACCCTCTCTCCCCTCTCTCTCTCTCTCTCTCTCTCTCTCTTTTCCCCTCTCTCTCTCTCCCCTCTCTCTCTCTCTCTCTCCATAAACGCTCGGGTGAGGGGGTGTTAGCGAGCGTCCCGGAAACTTTTTCCCCAAAGGATGGACCCCCCTGTATCGTAAATTTTTCCCGACAGGGTTAAGCAGGAGACACCCCTCAAAACACACAACACACACAAACACACCACACACACACACACACACGCACCAACAACACACACCCCTCATAACCCCCCCCCCCCCCAGCGCGCGCCTCTTCGGCCCTGGTTTACAGAGAAAAAACCTGGCAGGTGGGGGGTCCCTTGGTCCTTATTACCTCAGCTTTGTTGAGTGTCATCCACTTGGAATTTCTAAAGCAGGTGACCCCAGTGGGGGGAGCATTATCCCCCCCCCCCCCCCGGGGTTTTAAAAAAAAAAAAAGAAAAAAGGGAAAGAAGAGAGGGGAGAGGAGAGAGGAGAGAGAGAGAAAAGGAGAGAGAGAGAGAAGAGGAGAGAGAGAGAGGGGAGGAAGAGAGAGGAGACTCACTCCTTGATTTTCCCTTTATTTCAAATGCTGGTTAAAAAGAGTTTCTTTTTTTTTTTTCTCTGGTATACCTTTTTTTATCTGGCCGGAGAAAGATGGAGGAAGGAGAGTTGGGTGTGAGTTGAGGTAAAGATGGAGGAAGGATGAGTTGGGTGTGAGTTGAGGTAAAGAGGGGGAAGATGAGTTGGGTGTGGTTGGGGAAAAGATGGGGGAAGATGAGTTGGGTGTGATTGAGGTAAAAGGGGGAAGGGAGATTGGGTGTGAGTTGAGGTAAAAAAGGAGGAAGGATGAGTTGGGTGAGATTGGGGTAAAGAGGAGGAAATGAGTTGGGTGTGAGTTGAGCTAAAGATGAAGGAAAGGGAGATTGGGGGGAGTTGAGCTAAAGAGAGGAAGGATGAGTTGGGTGTGATTAAGCTAAAGAGGGGGAAAGATGATTGGGTGAGGTTGAGGTAAAGAGGGGAAGGATATGGGTGTGATTTGAGGAAAAAGAGGAGGAGGATGAGCTGGGGTGTGAACTCAGGAAGAAACAGTTGTTATGTGGTTGGTACTCATCGTTGGTCGGTGGCGACATTCCCCCGCGTTTTCTGACTGTGCTCCTATGGTGCACCTGCAGGGTTGAGGGAGTCTCTAAACAATTCATTTTTTTGACATGAGGACCCTTATGGTACGTTATTTGTGTGTGTGGGTGTGGTGTGGTGTTTGTGTGACCCTCCTCCAAGTTTTCATCAATCTTTTTGTTAAATTCGTTATGTTCATCCTGCTCTCTCCCACCCGGTAAGTGCCCAAAAACATATTTGTAGATGAGTGCTTCGACCAGAAAAAAAAAGACGAAACATCAGCCATATTCACAAACCCTTTTTTGAAAACCCAACCTTTTACCCCATGGTAAATGGCCGGGCCTTCAAGCAAGGGAACTAGTCATCACCATCCTCATCGACATATAATCGCGTTTTGTCTTCAGTGCCCCACCGCTTTATCCCTTAGAAAGGGGGGGTTTTCTCTTTCCCGTCTTTGAAGCGAAGATAACAAAATGCGAAGGAGCGGGGGGAATGGTAAAAGAGGCGACGGAACACAAGAATATTCAGAAAATTTCCACTCTCAATTTTTTTTTTTTTTTTTTTTTTTTTTTTTTTTTTTAGACTTTGTCCTTTTCCCCCGCTTTTTGCGGGGTAGCGCAAGGGAAACAACGAAAGAAAGGGCCCCCAACCCCCCCCCCATACACTGTCATACACCGTCCACACACGGGAAATATACATACCTCCCATTTTCCCAGGGTTTCCCCGGGACGTTTTCACATCCCTTGATTCAATCCACTGACAGCACGTAAACCCCCTGTATACCAAAAACGCTCCAATTCACCTATTCCTTCCCCCTTTCACCCTCCTGCATGTTCAGGCCCCGATACAAAAAAATTTTTTTCACTCCATTTTTCCACCCCCAAATTTGGTCCCCCCTCTTCTCCTCTTCCCCCCTCCACCTTCCGACACATATTTCGGGTAAACTTTCCCACTCATTCTCTCCATGTCCCCAAACCATTTCAAAAAAAACCTCTTTCTCTCTAAAAACCCCGCTCTTTTTATTTCCAACATCTCTCTTACCCTTACGTTACTTACTCGATCAAACCACCTCACACCACACATTTTCCTCAAACATCTCATTTCCAGCACATCCATCCTCCTGCGCACATCTCTATCCATAGCCCACGCCTCGCAACCATACAACATTGTTGGCACCACTATTCCTTCAAACATACCCATACTCAATATATATATATATATATATATATATATATATATATATATTTTTTTTTTTTTTTTTTTTTTTTTTTTTTTTTTTTTATACTTTGTCGCTGTCTCCCGCGTTTGCGAGGTAGCGCAAGGAAACAGACGAAAGAAATGGCCCCCCCCCCCCCCATACACATGTACATACACACGTCCACACACGCAAATATACATACCTACACAGCTTTCCATGGTTTACCCCAGACGCTTCACATGCCTTGATTCAATCCACTGACAGCACGTCAACCCCTGTATACCACATCGCTCCAATTCACTCTATTCCTTGCCCTCCTTTCACCCTCCTGCATGTTCAGGCCCCGATCACACAAAATCTTTTTCACTCCATCTTTCCACCTCCAATTTGGTCTCCCTCTTCTCCTCGTTCCCTCCACCTCCGACACATATATCCTCTTGGTCAATCTTTCCTCACTCATTCTCTCCATGTGCCCAAACCATTTCAAAACACCCTCTTCTGCTCTCTCAACCACGCTCTTTTTATTTCCACACATCTCTCTTACCCTTACGTTACTTACTCGATCAAACCACCTCACACCACACATTTTCCTCAAACATCTCATTTCCAGCACATCCATCCTCCTGCGCACATCTCTATCCATAGCCCACGCCTCGCAACCATACAACATTGTTGGTACCACTATTCCTTCAAACATACCCATTTTTGCTTTCCGAGATAATGTTCTCGACTTCCACACATTTTTCAAGGCTCCCAAAATTTTCGCCCCCTCCCCCACCCTATGATCCACTTCCGCTTCCATGGTTCCATCCGCTGACAGATCCACTCCCAGATATCTAAAACACTTCACTTCCTCCAGTTTTTCTCCATTCAAACTCACCTCCCAATTGACTTGACCCTCACCCCTACTGTACCTAATAACCTTGCTCTTATTCACATTTACTCTTAACTTTCTTCTTCCACACACTTTACCAAACTCAGTCACCAGCTTCTGCAGTTTCTCACATGAATCAGCCACCAGCGCTGTATCATCAGCGAACAACAACTGACTCACTTCCCAAGCTCTCTCATCCCCAACAGACTTCATACTTGCCCCTCTTTCCAAAACTCTTGCATTTACCTCCCTAACAACCCCATCCATAAACAAATTAAACAACCATGGAGACATCACACACCCCTGCCGCAAACCTACATTCACTGAGAATGTATATATATATATATATATATATATATATATATATATATATATATATATATATATATATATCAAGTACTTACAGAAGATGGGATAAATCCAGCCAAAAACTCTTCCAAAGACTTCAACTCCTAAAATCAATCCCTTCAGTCAACTGCCCTCCAACTACCCTCCAAAAATGAAAAAAAATCCTAAAGTCTTCAACTTTTCAACCCCGTTCAACAGCCCTCCCAAAATCCTCCAAAACCTCCAACTGAGACCCGTCCCTCTAAAACACCACTCACGAGAACCCCCATCTCCCCCCCAACCTCCAACACCCCCTGTCCCTCCCATCTAAACCTTCAAGAACCCCCCTCCATAAAACCCCTCCCAAGGTTTTCAACCCCAGACACCCCGTCCTTCACTCAACACTCGCAAGTACCGTATATAGCAAACCTCTCCCAGAATCCTTCAAACATAACCTTTCCTCCCGAAAGAGGCGAAAATCAAGAAAGTTATTCAGAGCTTTACCTCCACCCACCTTGATCTGCATCCCGAAATGCATTAACATTCGATCATATTACGATCACTTTCGCTAGAAATAGCGACTGTAGCCAAAGGATCATCCCCCGTCGGAATCTATACTTACGTTACCCCAGTGCAATGTGACCAGCTCTAGGGTATTGGACACTGTACTGAAACACATAGGGAAAGATGCGGGTACCCATAAAACAGAATATTCTGAAGGATTGAAAACCTTTTTCTCTCCCTCGATTTTTTTCCCCTAATAACATTTACATAGATGAATAAGCGAGTAAGGATCCGAAGGATGAAATGGAAACGAGATGTGAAATATTTGAGAGATGATAAAGACAAATTCAAGAGGAGAGAGGACCGGCATGTTTACAGAATACACGAGAGGAGAGAGCAGTAGGAACCCACGAGGGAACGTATGAAATGATGATGGTTTAAAGAAGTGTGAAGCAAGAATATGTGGAAGATGGTCTTGAGAATTTGAAAAAAAAAGGGAATGAATGAAGTCAGAGAATGTGAAAACGCAAAATAAAATGAAAATAATGTCTAAAACGTTACCATAACAATATGATTGAAATCAATAAACACACACACACACACACACACACACACACACACACACACACACACACACGCACACACACACACACACATAAGTGCACACAACTCATGAGAAAAGTGACCGAAATGATACCTGCAGAGAGAGAGAGAGAGAGAGAGAGAGAGAGAGAGAGAGAGAGAGAGAGAGAGAGAGAGAGAGAGAGAGAGTAAATGAAACATGGTGGTGCAGAGAAAGAGAGGGTCGACGAGAGGTGATGCCAGGGAAATAAATAAATGAGGCCAATGTCTTTTGATTCCATTCTGGTGAGAGAGGTGCAAGGTACGCTACTGGTGTGAGCAAGTATTTCATATCCGTGTGGATCAAGCCCCTTGTAAACATGATACACAACTGCTCACAAGGGAAAATAATCAGGGCAGCCATATGTACAACACTGCCAGCTTCTGAGAAACAGGCTTTGTGGCGTTGATCAAGTGGGGTTTCCAGGCCAGTGTGGAGGACGTGGTGTTACACATATTGATGTTATTACAGGCTTGAAGTGTGGCGTTTGCAAGAGGAGCAGAGGGATATGAATCATTCGTCGATTAAAGATTTAGCGAGATATTACGTTACATATCATATCATGCACTGACTATCACAATTACCTAAGTGATATCGAAAGGTTAACATTGCTTGTATATATATTGAATGTATATTAAAGTTTCTTTTTTTTTTTAAGTTGAAAGTCTGTCTTATATGATACTGAGGCACTATACCAATCTATAATAAGGAGGTCTTGACGACAGACATGATTAGAAAGGGTCGAGTCTTCCTGGCCACAGCTGAACGCTCAGATATACTCAGTGACCCTACAAAGAGTCTAAATACTGACCAGGTTTGGTCAATGTGTGCCTTATTTACACCGGCTATAAGGAACATCATACACTACAGAATCCTCCTTCTGGGTTCCTTCGTTTAGGGTATACACGTGACAGTTAAGGGAATGGATGTGAACGAATGACGTCTTTCTTTGTTCGTTCCTGGCGCTACCTTGTTGACACAGGAAGCAACAAACAAGTGTGATAGATGATAATAAAAAAAATTTCTACTTGTGTTACTCGGACAGTTGAATATCATTTCCTTGTCAGAAAAAAAAAAACTAGGGTAGTACGGAGGAGGAGGGTGGATGTGTCGGAAATGAGATGTTTGAGGACAATATGTCGTGTGAGGTGGTTTGATCGAGTAAGTAATGGAAGGGTAAGAGAGATGTGTGGAAATAAAAAGAGTGGTTGAGAGAGCAGAAGAGGGTGTATTGAAATGGTTTGGTCACATGGAGAGAATGAGTGAGGAAAGACTGACAAAGTGGATATATGTGTCAGAGGTGGAGGGAACGAGGAGAAGTGGGAGACCAAATTGGAGGTGGAAGGATGGGGTGAAAAAGATTTTGATCCATCGGGACTTGAACATACAGGAGGGTGAAAGGCGTGCAAGGAATAGAGTGAACTGGAACGATGTGGTATACCGAGGTTGACGTGCTCTCAATGGATTGAACCAGGGCATGTGAAGAGTCTGGGGTAAACCATGGAAAGTTTTGTGGACCCGGGATGTGGAAAGGGAGCTGTGGTTTCGGTGCATTACACACGATAGCTAGAGACGGAATGTGAACGAATGTGGCCTTTGTTGTCTTTTCCTAACGCTACCTCGTTTCATGTGTGGAGGGGTGGCGACGGAATTGGGTGAAGGTAGCAAGTATGAATCTGTACATGTGTATATATGTATATATCTGTGTATGTATATGTATGTATACGTTGACATGTATAGGTATGCATATGTGCGTGTGTTGGCGTTTATGCATATGCATGTGAATGTAGGTGGGTCGGGCCATTCTTTCGTCTGTTTCCTTGCGCTGCCTCGTTAACGCGACTAAGTTCATCAGCTAACCCATAGGGGTGGATGAACAGCTAGGATGACTGTGGACCGACTGCGGCAACCACAAGTCAAACCTATGTGAGAGAACAGTCGCTCTTTCCCGCCTAGTCACTCATCTTTTCCTGTTGTGTTATAACTCAGACTGTTTAAGTCAACCCCACTTACTTATCTCTAGTAAGATCCTTTGTGTCTTTCATATCTTGCGAGCTTGTAAATATTGGACGATTGCCACCTTCGTTCTGCTTGAACCTTCCAGCTTAATTTTTTGTTCTCTCTCTCTCTCTCTCTCTCTCTCTCTCTCTCTCTCTCTCTCTCTCTCTCTCTCTCTCTCTCTCTCTATCTATCTATCTATCTATCTATCTTTCTATATTTCTCTCACACACTTTCTCTTTTTCTCTTTTTTTCACTGTCTTTCTCCCTTTTTCTTCTCTCTCTCTCTCTCTCTCTCTCTCTCTCTCTCTCTCTCTCTCTCTCTCTCTCTCTCTCTCTCTATCTATCTATCTATCTATCTATCTTTCATATTTCTCTCACACACTTTCTCTTTTTCTCTTTCTTTCACTGGCTTTCTCCCTTTTTCTTCTCTCTCTCTCTCTCTCTCTCTCTCTCTCTCTCTCTCTCTCTCTCTCTCTCTCTCTCTCAGACCCTCGAGAGCACGGCTATAATTCTATTATCGCAAATTTTTACGTCCGCCTGTTTACGACAGTGTAAAGGGAAGGGTTAGCGATGGGTGGCGATAAAAGTGATCGTATTTAAGGTGTCGCTCATGACCCGGGCTGCGTGTTATACCCGGGTTATACTCTGTCCATGCTAAGATCACACGATATACCCGGGCGTAATGACCGACCCCCCCCCCTCCCCCCCCGACCCCTCGACCGGGAGGGGGGGGATGGATGGCCGTGGGTTCCACGCCGCCGAAGTGCGTTGGAGTGAGGGGAAAAGGCATGGAGTAGAGAGGGAAGATATGGGGAGGGTATAGGTGGAGGAGGAAGGGAGCAAGAGGAGAAGGGAAGATATAGTGGGCGAAAGGTAGCAAGGGGAAAGGGGAAAATAGGTA
>NC_092224.1:98355882-98373382 GCF_036320965.1 Panulirus ornatus | reverse complement strand
TATATATATATATATATATATATATATATATATATATATATATATATATATATATATATATATATTCTTTTCTTTCAAACTATTCGCCATTTCCCGCGTTAGCAAGGTAGCGTTAAGAACAGAGGACTGGGCCTCTCCAAACATGAAGCCTCAGGTATTTGAACGGTAGATCATTCATCCGGAAATTCATGATGATACTCAGCGTTCAGATGAAACTGTTTATATACCATTACCTGAGCTGGTCATTCCTCGACCATTCAGCGAGAAAACAGGTGGATTAGTCAAAACTTCAGGGCTGAATTGTACTGACGAGTTCAGTAATGGTGCTCATATTCAGGAATAATCAATATGTCTAAAAATGAAATGTGTAATATTATTCAACCTCCGTAGATATAAAACGGGGAATATAAGTACAATGAGTTTTGTAAAGACTTTACACACACACACACACACACACACACACACACACACAGAAGGGGTTAAGCTGGGTGTGAAGTTGAATGGAAAAAAATCAGAGGAAGTGAAGTGTTTGAGATACCTGGGAGTGAAAATGGCAGCAAGTGGAGCTATGGAAACGGAAGTGAGCCTTGGAGTGGGTGAAGGGGCAAAGGTTCTGTGAGCATTGAAGAATGTTTGGAAAAAAGAAGGCGTTACCTTGGAATGCGAAAATGGGTATGTTTCAAGGTATAGTAGTCCCAACGAAGTTGTATGGATTCTAGGCATAGGTTGTGAGGAAGAGGGAGGATGTGTTGGTAATGAAGTCTGTGATGACAATATATTGTGTGAGGTGATTTGATCGAGAAAGATAAAAGGATAAGAGAGAGACGTGGTCATAAATGAAGTGTGATTAAGAGAGCTGAAAAGGGTGTGCCAAAATGGTTTGGACAGATGGAGAGAATGAGTGAGGAGAGTTTGACAAAAAGATGTGTTTTTCAAAAGTGCAGGTGACAAAGAAAAAGAGGAGAGCAAACCGGAGATGGAAGGACTGAATGAAAAATGTTATTAATAATCGGGCCCAGAACATGCAGGAGGGTAATAAGCCTGTACAGGTTAGAGTGAATTGGAACGACGTAGTATACAGGGGTCGACGTGCTGTCAATGGACTGAATCAGGGAATGTGAAGAGTCCTGGGTAAACCATGGAAAGGTCTGTGGGGCCTGGATGTGGGTATGGAGCTGTGGTTTCGGTGCATTACACATGACAGCTAGAGACTGAGTGTGAGCGATAATAGCAGGTGCTACCGGACTCCCCTTACGTTTGGGTGCAATGCATGTGAAAAGTTACTTTGGCTGTATCATCATCATCACGAACATAAATGCTAAATTTGATATCTTTGCCTTAGTGGAACTCCAGGAGGAGCAATACAGACCCAGACGAGTAATACAACGCGTATCCACAAGTAATACATAATAAAAGATGTAAATTTCGCGTAATGAATATGTGAGTGAGTCGGAAACAAACAGGAGGATGATGGTACCAGACTCTCATTAAGGAGACAAAGAGAGGGAGACAAAGAGGTCAAGAGCAGAGAGAGAGAGAGAGAGAGAGAGAGAGAGAGAGAGAGAGAGAGAGAGAGAGAGAGAGAGAGAGAGAGAGAGAGAGAGAGAGAATGTACACATTTACCCTAAATATTCTTATTGTGGCACTTAATTCATCTAAATGAATCCAGGTAAAAATGAGGCTAGCACGAATATTATCATCTTCCCCCTCTTTGACCATCATCGACCACTTCTTATTCCCTATACCCATTCCTTTAAGGGAAAATCTTTACCCATAAATACATTTAAAAAAAAGATCTACCCATAAATACATATACAAAATACCGTAAAACCGAGAAACAAATATTTCAGAAACATAAATTTCATCATATCAAGTGCCCCTTGGCGTTCAATGACCCTTTGATCCCCTTTCCTTCAACCTCCCACTGCTTCTGGGGGTATTCAATACAGCCTAAGGGAACGTTTGAGAATAATTGAAATGTTATCGAAGTATTGCAAAGATAAGAGAAGATAGGATAAGGCCCAAGTGGCCTCTGGAGGTGAACGACACTCGTTGCTCGGCCTTTTGGGTGAGCCATTTGTCCTAAAGAGAAATAATATTGGCTGTGTTCGATCAGTGACAGCGACCCAATTGGCCAGTCACCGCAGACTCAGACGTATTGTCCCACCGCCGCGTCTGGACACCAGCTTCTGCTGTTTCTAGTGGACAGGGAGAGGAGGAGGAGGAGGAGGAGGAGGAGGAGGAGGGCGGAGGTGAGTAGGCGAGTAGGGAGAAGGGAGATATAATAAAAGGTGAATGTTAGGATGAGCGAACAACGAGCGAGTTTATCGAGAAGGATGACCGACGGAAAAACACAGAGAACAAATAAGAATGAAGAATGAGAAAGGAAAATGTGGAAGATTAAGTGGCAAGCGAGTTAAAGCACAGTGAAAGAACGCGAAAGGAAAAGCTTATGAAAGTATGTTAGAAGAGGATGAACGTATATG
Source organism: Panulirus ornatus (assembly GCF_036320965.1). NCBI lineage: Eukaryota > Metazoa > Arthropoda > Malacostraca > Decapoda > Palinuridae > Panulirus > Panulirus ornatus. The sequence continues at coordinate 98,370,896 of NC_092224.1, read as the reverse complement.
CAAGACTAAATGAGTAAACGGTAAGGCAGAGGAAATGACAGATAATGGGTGGAAATGAAGAGACGTGGAAGATATACCAAACAAAGCGAGCACTACTGAGTGACCGGAAAATAGATAAAGGCAATATTTATAGGTGATAACAATGCTTTCCCCTCCTGTGTGGTGGTGTGAAACGAGCAAGTGATCTCTTCCTCCTTTATGAAAAGTGACTCTTAACCTAAAAAGTCTTATGCTTGTAGCTTGTGATACCAGAATATTTGTCTAACGATAACTGATGAATTATAAAGATATACCGAACCAAGGAACAGCTAATGAATGACGCTGAATTACGGACAGCGAGTTCCAAGTCGACCTCGCTGTGAATCTAGCCACAGACTGCTGGTGTACCGGTGTATACGGTACCGTGCGTCCGTCTGTACCTGTTGATTGCGAGTGAGTCTACGAATCAGGGGTTCTAATTAACGAATGGCGCGTATTAATGTCTGTTTGACGCACCATAGTAGAAACAATGGTCTGCGTCATCACGATGACAAAATACAACGATGAAAATGAAAAATAAATACAATACGAACGGAAGAAAGAATTTCTTATGAAATGCATCTTGCTTTAAATGACCAACATCCTTCTCTCAAAACAGTTCCTCTCTGTGCCATTCCTAGTATGGAAACTACTTTTTTAACATTGCACAAAACAACCTCTTCCTCTATGACCATCTCTCCCATACATTTCCCAAAACCCAAGACCTATTCCATTAAAAAAAGGAGGAGGGGGGGTGGATTTACCGAGAAATCTAAAACACCCATAAAGCAGAAAATCTAGAAAATATATTTCACAAGATAAATGAACATAGTCCACCTACCCTTCGGCAGTCAATGACCCCAGATTCCTCTTTCCACCTCAATGGCTCTGAGAGATTCCTCACAGTCCATAAATATATGAGGACGGACATTCCACTGAATCAAAAATGGACCACTGTAGAAATACAGATTACAATGACGTCCAGTTGGGTTTTGGAAGTAGACAGTCGATGTCAGAGACCCCGTAAGCGATTCACTGGACTTATCATCATATATTGTCCTCACACAGCCTCCCTGGACACCCCTCTGCTGCTGCTGATGCAGGGAGAGGACAGAGGTGTGAGGGGAAGTAGGGAGAAAGGAAGGTAAAACGGGATGATTGAAGGAATAGGTGGAAGAGGAGCAGGTTTATGGACGAGAGAGAGAGAGAGAGAGAGAGAGAGAGAGAGAGAGAGAGAGAGAGAGAGAGAGAGAGAGAGAGAGAGAGAGAGAGAGAGAGAGAGAGAGGAGTGACATGATATGAAAGAATTAAGGAGTTGATAATGATGAATAAAAAGGGATTAAGGGTCACATCGGAATATACCGAACTAAGTCATACGTTCACATGTAAACCATCTCACCAATACGTGGCAGGAATCGAACCCGGAACCATTTAATAACTAACTTAGTCACTTCAGACTGTGGTGAGAGAGTTACCATCGATTCCACTTGCTAATACATGTAATATATATATATATATATATATATATATATATATATATATATATATATATATATATGAGAAAGAAGGGAAGAAATATACGCATCGAAGCCAATAAATCCAGAAAAAAAGAATGAAAAACTGGTTAGTATACAGATATTTGCAAGTGAATACAAACGACTCTCCCATTTATCTTGCTCTGTGGCTCTGAGTCCAGTGAATTCCCACAAAATTCAGACACAGTGAATTATAAGTCAGACATTTGTGATTCGATCTTGATATAAGCCTAAGTCTCTCTGGAACTTGGTAAAAATATTATTGTTTTGGATGTATGGAACTGCGATATGTATGACCTTACGAAATTACAGATGGAATGGAAAATGATTCATGAATTAAGGTTATAAGTGTTTGTTTTACTACATGTACAAAAACAAGAGAGAAGATTTATACTGATGAAAAGCTGTAATCTCTTCTTTCTGGGTATTTCACGATACAAATTTATAAAAATCATTGAAAAAAAGAGAGAAGAAATGATTATCATCTCTATTCGAATTGGAAATCTTCCAAATGACCCACATCTTTCATCGCTGGCAAACAGCGGCCTCAATCAATCCTACTGTAAAAGAAAAAACTATTTTTATGAATTGAAAATCTTCAAGAGTATCACTGATAAATGTGTGTGTGTGTGTGTGTGTGAGTCTGTGTGTTTGTATATATATATATATATATATATATATATATATATATATATATATATATATATATATATATATATATATATATTTTTTTTTTTTTCTTTCAAACTATTCGCCATTTCCCGCATTAGCGAGGTAGCGTTAAGAACAGAGGACTGGGCCTTGAGGGAATACCCTCACCTGGCCCAATTCTCTGTTCCTTCTTTTGGAAAATTAAAAAAAAAAAACGAGAGGGGAGGATTTCCAGCCCCCCGCTCCCTCCCCTTTTAGTCGCCTTCTACGACACGCAGGGAATACGTGGGAAGTATTCTTTCTCCCCTATCCCCAGGGATAATATATATATATATATATATATATATATATATATATATATATATATATATATATATATATATATATATCCCCTCAGTGATCAACGACATCCATTCCTCAACCACAAGACTTACTAAGGACGCGAAACTTCCCCACGAAAACGCTAAACCCAAAACACGAAAAAAAAAAAAAAAAGACTATCCCCTTGAGCCATCAGTGACTATAATTCCTGTCACCACCTCATGATTCTGTACGACATTTCCTATAGCATGAGAATTAGAGAGAGAGAGAGAGAGAGAGAGAGAGAGAGAGAGAGAGAGAGAGAGAGAGAGAGAGAGAGAGAGAGAGAGAGAGAGAGAGAGAGAGAGAGAGAAGGCGATATATCGAAATACAGAAAACTTCATTGAAAAGGTGGATGAGATTATAAACCCAGTGGGTCTCGAAGGTGGGAGGTGGTACTCGTTGCTTGCCCTCTGGTGAGAGCCACTGTCAGTAATGAGGGACAATCATATTAGCTGTGTTCGGTCACTGTGCTCACTCTCTGAGATTGTGAGATGACTAATGCTGTATAATGATAAGAATGATAATAGGAACATTGTAACACTCGTTTAGACTACAAGAGATCACGGCCCATGAATTAAAGGATGACCTTCAATAGTCTTTGTCTCAAAGTAAAATAAAGAGCAGTATAGGAAAGACAGGAGGATAAAGTAGTATGAGAAAGAAAGAAGACAAAACGAAGTGAAAATATGAAATAAACCGAACTGGAAAGAAAGATTAATCATCTATCATCGTTAAATGTGTTATTTCTTCTATACAGTACTTATGATCCTGTCCTTAGCAACACCTGTCTGAATATTTCCTCCTAAGGAAAAGTTCGATTATTTCTCTTCGAACCCACAGAATCCCAAGACTATAGATGTATTAAAGACCTCTCAGCCAGTGACGCCAAGACTCACATACCCTCGAAAATAAAAAAAAAAAGGAGTGAGGGAAGGGAAATATTTACTCATAAATCTAAGAGCAGCCGTAAAACAGAGAATATTTGTAGAATATTTCACCCAGGAGATAAATGGTATGGTTGAACTGCCCAGTGGTATTCAATGACTCCGAGTTCCTCTCTCCACCTCAGTGCCTCTAGTAAGTTCCTCTCTCCACCTCAATGACTCCGAGTTCCTCTCCTCACCTCCGTGACTCTGAGTTCCTCTCTCCCACCTCAGTGCCTGAATTCCCGCTCATAGTCCATAAACGAAACAGAAAAAAAATATTCAAACGAAAATGAAACTCCCGTTATATATATATATATATATATATATATATATATATATATATATATATATATATATATATATATATATATATATATATATCAAATTCTATCCAAGTGGGTTGTTTGTTGAGGTGAACGACTCTCGTTCGCTGCTCAGCCAATCATGTGAGCCATTTGTAGTGAGGAGGTATAATAATATTGGCTGCGTCTGGTCAATTGCAACGGCTCAATTGGCTCGCCACCTCACACTCAGACATACTGCCTGACCCCCCTTGTCTGGACACCTCCCTCTGTTGCTCCTATGTCGAATGGGAGAGGAACGATCGAAGGTGGGTGGGTGGGAGGGAGGGAGGGAGGAGAAGATGGGAGATTAAGAGATAAAAATGGTGAATGTGGGTTTAGATGGGGAACGAGCAAGGTAATAAAGGAGGGAGGGAGACCGGATGGGGAAGATTGGGACAGGAGAGCAAGCGGTGTTTTATGGAAGAAGGGAAAAAGAAATATATGAGGAATTCATGAGGGGAAAGGATAGATGAGGAGGGTATTGATGGCAGAGGAGAGTCGGCCGAGCAAAAGAGTTAGAGAAAAGAGGAAAATTATGAACATAAGACTTATGAACATAGGGCTTACGAACATAGGGTTTATTGACATAGGGCTCATGAACATGAAGATCATGAACATAAGACTTAAGAACGTAGGGCTTGTAAGCGTAAAGATTATAAACATAAGGTTTATGAAGATAGAGTTTGTGAACATAAAGACGTATGAACATTGAGCTTATAAACATAAGGCTTATGAACACAAGACTTATGAACATAAGGCTTATGAACATAAGACATGATACAGAATGTATAAATCAATAAACGAAACGAAAATTATAAGGGAAAATAATTTGGTAAAATTACGCTGCTAGAAATCTCACAAATATTTAAATCCTCAAAAAGATCCCAAAGATGTGAAGCGAATCTGAATTTCAGGTTCTCGAAACTTGCAATTCGAAGCGGTAATTCCCCCAGCCCGAAGCCTAAGTAACTTACTGGACAAATATTTAGCCTCAATTTACGTTACGGTATTCAAGACTTAATTTACATACGGTGTACTCGGCAAGGTTAAGATGTCAGAGGTTGACGCTCATTGTACATGTACAAAGGAATTCACACAGCAACAGACTACAGGATCCTCTCGAGCTGTGATAGTGGAAGATATCAGAAACTCAAAGATCATTATAGTCAAAGTTAGATGGTACACCGACAAATGTTCAATATGACTATGAAGGCGCAAGATATTGTATGTAAGTCTTGGACTTGAAGCGAAACATCTGTTAAGTCTCTTCTTAAACGGACCTATAGTGTCGCTTTCAACTACTCTAATTGGCATATCGTTCCATGTGTTAACAATTCCGCTGAAGAAAAAGTACTTCGCCTCATTTGAGGTAAAACATTTGCTGAGAGTTTGTATCCATACTACGAGTGAAATCACACGACTGGAGTCTTCATTAACTTACCAAATCAAAATCATCAAAGCCTCTGATCATACTGAATACTAGTATTAGATCACCTCTTAACCTTCTCTTTTCTGAGATAAATAGATTCAAGTCGTTTCATCTCGTAGGATTCGTTTCTCAGTCCGGGAATCATCTTGGTAGCTCGACACTGTGTTCTCATCGTTCTAGGTATCTTTCTTTTCAGGTAGGTTAACCAAAACTGAACACAGTAGTCAAGATGTGGATGAACCAATGAATTATGAAGAGCAAGTGAAGATAATTTTCCTGGACTTAGACTCGAGGGTTCTACCATTGAATTCAAAAACTTGGTTTGGTCTCTGCACGAGCTGTGTGCAGTGTGTACTTGGTTTTAGGTCACCAGAGATTACCCGAGATTTGAAATACAAGGTAGAAATATTTTGTACTGTATCAAAGTGGGTGGTACTATTATAATTATTAAAAAATGATAATCATTATTATTACTATTATTATTATCATTACTATTATTATCATTATCATTATCATCATTATTTCTATTATTATTATTATTAACATCATTGCTATCATAATCATTACTACTGTTGTTATTATCATTATCGATTATTATTATCATTACTATTATTATCATTATCATCATTATTATTATTATGATTACTATTATGATTATCATTATTATCATTATCATTACTATCATTATTACTATTATCATTATCATTATAACAACTTTCATTATCATTACTATCATTATCATTATTATCATCATTATCATTATCATAATTATTGTTATCAGTATCATTACTATTATCATTATCATAATTATTATTAGCATTAGTGATAGTAGCAGTAGTTGTAGTAGTACAAAAAAGTCCAAGGACCCCGTGTCCAAGGGTTCAGTCCTCCCAATGCCACACTACATTAAGTCGCATGATGGATGGACTCCCTTAGAGCTGTAAGTTCTTCGACGGCACTGTGCTCTGATGATACAGCCTGGCCGAAGGTGACTTTTCACTCACGGCGTAACCACATGCAAGCGCCTGTGGCCAGTGACATCCCAGAGGATGCTAGATCTAGTAGATCCATCACCAAATAGACTGATCACGGTCGGAGTATATAATATTTAAAGCGTAAGTCTAAGGTAGGTGACGGTGCTTTTCAAGGCCTGCAAAAATCCCTGAAGTTAACCATCAATATATATTTTACAGTCACTCAGCGATGAGATGGAGTAAGTTTTGTTAAGCAATCTATCCATATCGATAAATGAATAAATAGATATATAAATGATACATAAATGAATGTATAATTCTACCTCCGTATTCTCTGTGTGTCGTAGAAGGCGTCTAAAAGGGACGAGAGCGGGGGCGTGGAACACCCCTACTTGTTTTTCAATTTCTAAAAGCGGAAACAAGGAGGAGTCCGGCGGGGAGTGTTCATCCTTCTCGAAGCCTTAGGCTGGAGTGTCTAAATGTGTGCGGATGTAAGCAAGATGAAAAGAGAGAAGAGACAGGTAACATGTTTGAGGAAAGAAACCTGGTTGTTCTCGCTCAGAGTGAAATGAAACTCAAGGATAAAGAGGAAGAACGTTTTGGAAAAGTCTTAAGGGTATTTCAGGGGTAGCTCAGAGGACAAGAGCTAAGTAAGGAGTAGCGCTACTCCTGAAGCAGGAGGTGTGGGAGTGTGTGATAGAGTGTAAGGAAGCAAATTTTAGATCGATATGGGTATAACTGAAAATAGATAGCGAGAAATGGGTGATATCGAGTGATTATGCACCTGGCCATGAGAAGAAAGATCATGAGAGGCAACCGTTCTGGGAGCAGCTTAGTGAGTGAGTCAACTGTTCTGATCTCAGAGACCGGATGATATTAGTGATGGATGATTCAAATGCGAAGTTAAGTAATTTGGCAGCTGAGGATATGCAATCCAATAATGCCCACTGACCATCTCCCCTACTCACATAAGCATACTTTTCAAAACAAGTATTCCCAATCACCAGTCCCTTTTGCAGCACGCAACTCAACAAGCTCTTCAACATCTCCATTCATAACACTGAATACTCCATGCACCCTAAAAGTACCCTCAACTGCCTCTCTACTTACCTTCGCATGAAATCATCCATCAATGACACCCGGCCATCACTAACACCCGGTCTCTTACATCTAAACTAATAACACACTCACTCAGTTGCTCCCAAAATACTTGGATTTCATGATTTTTCTTCTTATGGCCATGTGCATAAGCACTAATAATCATCCATCTTTCGCCATCCACGTTGTTTTTCCTACATCAATCTAGAATTCACTTTCTTACACTCTATCACACACTCGCACAACTCCTGCTTCAGAAGTAGCGTTACTCCTTCCTCAGCTGTTGTCCTCTCACCAACCTTTGACTTAAGTCCTATTCTCATCTTAGTTACATTCATACACATCTAGACACCCCAGCTTGAGACTTCGAAGAGGATGGGCGCTCCCTTCATGGCTCCTTCTGTTAGAAATTGAAATACAAAGGGAGAGGAGAGGTTTCAGCCCCTCCACTCTCTCCCCTTTTAGTCGCCGTCTACAATGGCAAGGTAGAAGTTTTTTATTCCTACCCCATATATATATATATATATATATATATATATATATATATATATATATATATATATATATATATATATATATATATAAGCCTTACCAACCAAGCAACCAATGAGCGATCGGCTTAGCCGATCGGTTCCGCCCACCTATCTCCACCCGATTCACCAGGATCGTATATATACGTAGCCACCCACGACAGAACCTGATATCAGATCCAGCCAGAAGGTGGAACAAGTTAGTTATGAAACGTCGCTGCGACTTTGAGGAACTCCTGAAGAAACACCAAGAAGACCATCGAAAAATTGTACAATAAATAGAAACCGTACATAAGAAAGTGAATAAATGAGAATGTGCCATAGCTTTCAACCTCGTATGCGTCCAAGAATATAATATATATATATATATATATATATATATATATATATATATATATATATATATATATATATATATATAAACCATTACTTGCTGGAAGTCGTCTGAAAAGCATTTAATAAACGTTCTTGGATAAACTGACGAAGAAAAACTGAAGGGTTGGAAGTCCACAGCGAAATATCGGGAGGGGGAAATATATGAAAGATATATTCGATAGAATTGTAAATGAAGAGGATTCCCTCTGCCCAGCTGGGATTGATAGAACGGAGAGAGAGAGAGAGAGAGAGAGAGAGAGAGAGAGAGAGAGAGAGAGGATGGAGGTAATTACCAGTCTGGAGAGGGAGGCGGTCGCTTTATTATGGTGATGGATGTATTGGGCTCTACTCCTACGAGTGGTCAGTGTGTGCGTGTGTGTGTGTGTGTGTGTGTGTGTGTGTGTGTTTCAGCCATAGGATCTCAAGTGTTTGTTATCAATATTGGGATAATAAAACCATCTGGCAATGTTGTTGTGGAGGATGCTTTGTGGATATGTTGTTGTAGTGGACGGTCGTTGGTGGAAGGTATTGTGATGAAGAGCTGGTGGAGGGTGCTGTTTTGGTGGAGATGTTTGGGTTGGGGGGCTAATGAAGATGTTGTTCCGGTGGGGGGGGGGGTCTCTGTAGATGTTGTGGTAGAGTGTTGGTGCAGATATTATTGTGGTGGAGGGTCTGTGTAGATGATGTAGTGGACTGTTTTTGGAAATATTGTTGTGGTGGGGAGCTGGTGGAGTTGCTATTGTGGTGCAGCGTTGGTGGAGATTCTGATGTGGTGGAGGGCTGGTGGAGACACTGCTGAGCTGGAAGACTAGCGAAATAGGTTTATGTGGTGAAAGGATGGTGAGGTTGGGGGGGGGATGTTGTGGTGGTGTATGACTGGTGGAAGATTTTACTGTTGTGGAGGGTCGTTGGTGGAGGATGATGTGGTGTTGGATGTGGTAGTGGTATATGGTGGTGGTGGTGGTGGCAGGTAATGGTGGAGATTAGTGGTAGACCAGAGTGGGAGGTGGTCTTGGAGACTAGTGGCGCAAGTGGTGGTGGTAGTGGTAACAGTAATGTTGGTGATGGCAGTGATGGTGGTAGGTGTCGACAGAGAGAGAGAGAGAGAGAGAGAGAGAGAGAGAGAGAGAGAGAGAGAGAGAGAGAGAGAGAGAGAGAGAGAGAGAGAGAGAGAGAGAGAGAGAGAGATCACAAGAGACAGACTACAGATAGACTGTACCCAATCGTCTGTTTCTGATGTTATCTCTTCATATCGACTCAAGTAGATGAGGCAAGGATAGAACAGTAAGAAGGCTCCCTCCAAGCCCTCCCAACCCTCCACTCCCTCCTGCAAGTCGGCCCCTCCAAAAAAAAAAAAAAAGAAAGAAAAACCGTATGCAATGGTGAGATGAAGCCTTCATGGAATGTAACAGGATAGAACGAAAGGGGTAGAGAGAAAAAAAAATATCCCACCGCAAAATCTTATTGTTACCATCCCGCAGATATAGACAGACAGACAGATAGATTGAGAGAGAGAGAGAGAGAGAGAGAGAGAGAGAGAGAGAGAGAGAGAGAGAGAGAGAGAGAGAGAGAGAGAATGTCACAGGGCAGACTTCGGGTGGCGTGTCGTGGAGTGAGGAGGATATGTGGCGGTACCTGGCAAGGGAGGGAAGGAGGGAGGCTGGCTGGCTGGCTGGCGGGCAGGCGGTGTGGCGGGCCAGCCGGGCTGGTGCACTATGGATGATGATGACCTTACGATACCCACTACCGCCTCAGGTCCCACACGCACACCCAACCCTCCTGCCCACTGCTATTATCCTGGACCCCTCAAGTGGTGGTGGTGGTGGTGGTAGAATGGTGAGGGTAATGGTGTTGTTGTTGTTGTTGTTGTTGTTGGTGGTGGTGGTGGTGACGATGTTGTTAGTTGTGGTGGTTGTGGTTATGATGGGATGGTAGTAGTAGTAGTAGTAGTAGTAGTAGTAGTAGTAGTAGTAGTAGTATAGTAGTAATGTCGAGGCAAGATGATCATTGTGGTGGTAATGGTTGTTGTGGTAGTAGTGGTGGTAGTGGTGGTGATGGTGGTAATGATGGCGATAGTGGAGGTGCTGAAATGGTGATAATGTTGTATATGGTAGTAGCATTACAGATAGAAATTATGGTATGTATGTGACAGTGACGAGGGGTGTTGGTGGAATGTTGAAGATGGTGGCGATGGTGTATTGGTGGGGACAGAGCACTGTTGGTGTGAGTGGTGAACTTGGGTTGTTGGTGATGATGAAGATCCGTGACGGTGAAAATAACGATAGTGATCAATGATTATGGTATAACCTTAGCTGCTGTGGTCGTCGCCGGCTAACGAGGATGGTGAGAGATGATTGTGATGGTGATACATGTGATGGTGACTGTGAAGTGGTGAGGATGGAAAGTACGTAGATACACAGTCATTCTATTACGTTTTCTTTCATAAAGGAAAGATTAGAAAAGATCGTAATATATATATAATTACGTCTGATCTCCACAATGATTTTGCTTCTGTTAACCTCTTGTCCACGTCTACAGTAGTAGTAGTAGTAGTAGTAGTAGTAGTAGTAGTAGTAGTAGTAGTAGTAGTAGTAGTGGTGGTGGTAGTAGTAGTAGTAGTAGTAGTAGTAGTAGTAGTAGTAGTAGTAGTAGTGGTGGTAGTAGTAGTAGTAGTAGTAGTAGTAGTAGTAGTAGTAGTAGTAGTAGTAGTAGTAGTAGGAGGAGGAGGAGGAGGAAGAGGAGGAGAAGCACGACGTTGGATGACCATCTGCATCACCATAATACGTCGTCCTCGGGGGTCGTACCGTCGTGCTCAAGGGTCGCACCGCTGAGCTTAAGGGTCGTAACGTTGTACTCAAGGGTTGTACCGCTGTGCTCAAGGGTCGCACTGTCGTGCTCAAGGGTCGTACCCTCGTGCTCAAGGGTCGTACTGTCGTGCTTAAGGGTCGTATCGTCGTGGTCAAGGGTCGCACTGTCGTGCTCAAGGTCGTCCTTTCCACCACTATAGATAGATGGAAGCCACCAACATTAATCACCCCACAACCCAAAGAGGAACACATGAATTCGCCAGAATCACACTGATCAATGATTATATTGATCACTGAATTACACATCTTGTGCGCGTTGAAAAAAATAATAAAAACAGCAACCCACATAAAACACGCCCAAACCCCTATCTAAAATATATCTTTCAGTTCTTGAAAAAAATTTCACCAAACTTTATGTAAATGTTCACCGTATATGAAAGAAATAAAAAAAAAATTCATGGCAAGAGACAACTGTGTTAAGATAATTCTTTTACGTAAAAGGTATCAATGAATCTTGATTAGACATAAGAGACAGAGATTTATTTCGAGAATATGTATTGTTACGGTAAGCTCAAATCAATCACTGACAGGGTATACAAAGTAGGCTGCTGTGGTGTTCTGCCGGGAGATGGGGTTTAATAACAGCTTGTGCTGAAGCAAAGATGGAGTGGGTTTTGGGATCATGGACTCAGTACGTGTGGAAATGATAGATACCATTCATCAGAAAATAAGAATGGGGTTAGTATCCGCACTGATACTGAAGCAGAGACGATAGACTCTGTGAATAAGTGCTAGAAATCTGTAAAGGAATGCGATTCGATTATAATGGAAGGCTGTAATGGCGAAGACTTCCATTTACAGTAGCTCCAAGGCTGTGTACTTATATATATATATATATATATATATATATATATATATATATATATATATATATATATATATATATATATATATATATATATATATATATATATATAACTCCCTCCGTATGTGTCTTTTCCTCACTTACTAGTATGACCTGCATCAGTGTGAAGCATCGTATTGAGAAGGCAAAGTGTACAGGTAAGCCTCAGAAGCAACACACTAACACAACAATGGAAACAACAAGAGAGGGAGAGAGGACAAGGTACGTGCACTTTCACCTGAGAAGAACTAGTGTTCAAACTTGGGAGGGAATGGCGTTAGGGAGGGACGGGAGGAGGAGGAGGAGGAGGAGTGCAGATGCATGATAGGTTAGCGAACGGTCGTGATCGAGAGCCTGAGGAGGGAGGACCAGTTTTCCACACCCAAGGTCAGCAGAGCACGGCGGACCTGCCCTGGCGCCCCCACCACCATTAACACACAACCCCCGTCATCCCTCATATGTCACCGTGGGACCACAGACAGAGGTCTGTCTGTACAGGCAGGAAGGCGAGCCACGTCTCAGGGGTAAGGAATGGAAATCATCCGATCCGTTGGAAACTAGTTCTTCAAGAATGTTACATAGGAATGACTGTAATTTGCCACCACCGTATCAATCAGCCTGGGCTCGACCAAGCCAAAGATAGAGAAGGCTGGACGCACGAGGGGAAAAAAAGAGCACTAATTCTATGCCTTTACGCCATGAAACAAAAAACAGAAATGAAGTATCTAAGATATTTGATATCTGATAATATGACAGAAAACAGAATGAATGTTGAAGATTGTAAAAAGAAAAATATAAATCCAGTGTCATATGTTCATGTATTCATCCACTATCTGTACCTCCATTCCCGTGTAACATGGGTTAAAGTGTACAGAGAGATATACACCTGTGGGGGAATTGATTTGGCCAAAAAAAGATAAAAAAAAAAAAACCCTGGTGTTCCCAGCTGCACCCCCACAGCCTGGCAAAGTGAACAGGATATTCAATTCCCTGAGGAAGGTCTTACTACCCTCACACCACCTTGCCCACTAGAGTATTTGATAACACAAGATTACTACTACGAAGGACTCCTTCCACCCTTTCACTCCCTACAATACACTGTGAGATTTACCAAAGGTGTAAGTAAAGACAGGAATTGAAAATATGGATACTAAATTTCATTTACTGAGAAAACATTTATGAATAGATTGATCGTCACATAAATCATTCTGAAACTGACCCGCGAATGCACGTAGGAGACGGAGAGAGTGAAAACATTTTCGAATAAATGAATTTTGAAAACACTTATCGAAAAGATAATGAAGATAATGGAGATACAAGAAGATTTGAGGACGAACATAACTCCCTCGAACGATGTGATGTACGGTAGCCAGGAAGACAAAACATGGAGGAGGAAAAGTATCAAATTTCACAGCTTGGGAGGAGGAGCACTGGGAGGATGATGGAGAGCCGTTGTGCTCCTCCCTCCACGCATTGCTCAAGAGAAAACGAAATATCAGAACGCGATCGTCCAACAGACGCAGACGAGGCGTAGATTAGGAACTGGGACGCTATTCTTGTATATATATATATCTACTTAAAACTGGTAGTATTTCTAGTTTAAGATACGTGTATGATCACGTACGTACAGTCATGATTAGGGTAAAGATGAATTAGAATAAGAGACGATAGTAAGGAGATAACAGATAATATGCGGATATGAGGAGTATTGATCGAGACTACCACCATTCGCGAATATATATCACAGATCAGCGTCGCTGTCACACTGCAATACAAAGACCCTCAGTATTTTCAGAACGTGACTGGAGTTTACAATTTCCTTATTTAAGACAAAATAAACAACGCACTGGTTTAAAAAAAAAATAATGTCAGCTGTATAAAACCCGGGAAAACGTTTATGAAATTGCCGTTTATAAAGGTGAGAAATGCTACACGTTTCATATATATATATATATATATATATATATATATATATATATATATATATATATATATATATATATATAAGAGTATTCTATATAAAAGGTCGTCATATCTCCAATAAAATGAAGCGCTTTCATATTCATTTCAAGGATATACATATAATACATAACATTTCTTTTTCCACAGTCATAAACGAAAACAAATAAAATCCAGTCTCTATTAATATAACCCCAGGTGTTGCATAACGGGAAAAAACTGAAATGAAAATACGAGTAAAAATATTAACCCGAGCAAGAAATGGTCTCGCCGAACAAATCTGTTGACGAACACGACAGCTGTGGAACGCTTGGCGCAAACCCAACACTGGTAGCCCCTTCCAGGCCAGTGATTGGACCAGTGATACGGGTCAATTGATGATGCTTACGGTGCGCTGGGAGCCTGACAGAGATGAGTTGCTGGCGATAAGTGCCCATCTCGTGGGGGGGTTAAAGGAAGGGTGGGGAGGGGGGAAGGGGGGGGTGGGGTGTAGGCGAGAGAAGATAGGGAGTTGGGAGAGGGTTGAGGGAGGGGGGAGGAATATTGTCTTCCCTTATGGTGGTGACGAGAGGGAGGTGAGTGGATGATTCACGGTGATGCCGATGGCGTCTGCAGATGGTCTGGCGTCTGTTTAAGGAGTGTGTTTTTTTTTTTTTTGAGGGGGGGGGAGGTTTGGAGGGGGCAGTGTTGGTGGCTCGTGATGGTGAGCTGGTGAGGGCGATGGTGTGTGTGTGTGTGTGTGTATGTTGGTGATGATGTTGTTTGGTGAAGACGGGAGGGTGGAAGTAGGGAGGGAAGATGTTAGATAAGTGAAGATGTCTATATGGGGGAGGATATTTGGCTGGGGAAGGGAGACGGCTAGGGCAACTGAGGCTCTAATGAAGGCCATCTTATCAACGCTATCTATCTATATCTATATCTCCTCATCTATCTATACCCTGATCCAGGTACCCATTTCATCGACCAACCCCCAAAGGGGTGGATGAAAAGCTGGGTTGACTGTGGACCCGACTGCCACAACGACCAGAATTCGAGCCTATGCGCTCGACTCTGGGCTGAGCCGACCCGTGAACATATCACGGTCAGGAACGCTGACCACTA
>NC_092224.1:98248382-98350882 GCF_036320965.1 Panulirus ornatus | reverse complement strand
TTGATTCTTGTCCTCTTCTTATCCTATATTTACGTTGCATAAGTTGAACAGAAAGATCCTTCCAAGTCTGCCCAACATAAGGATCGAGCTGCCTCACTCCTTCAGCAACACCAGCAGACCTCGTCAGGTTCATGTTCCTTGTAAAGGTCGAGTTGATTCAGGATCCTACTTCGTTTTTGCATATCATCATACACTCCAATACTTCTTCCCACTCTCACCTCTTCAATCCTAGTTTAGTATAATCATCGACTGGAAGGTTACTTATGATTCTCCATTTAATCTCCTCATATATATCCTATTCTCCCTCAATGGTTCTTCCCTCTGATTCTCTTCCTGATTACTTAGTTCTGTGACCGATAGTTTACTCCTGATGAACGTTTGAAAGTTTTGGATTGTCTCGTCCACAATGTTCTTTTTCAAAGTCTCATCCCTGTGCCCCTCCCTCCTCCTAATAATAATAAAAATGATAATAATAATAATGATTTTGATGACAACAATAATAGTAATAATATAAATAATAATAATAATAATAATAATAATAATAATAATAATAATAATAATAATAATCTTTTTCATTTTTTTCTTTCATACTATTCGCCATTTTCCGCGTTACCGAGGTAGCGTTTAATAAAAACAGAGGACTGGGTCTTTGAGGGAATATCCTCACCTGGCCCCCTTCTCTGTTCCTTCTTTTGGAAAATTAAAAAAAAATTGAGAGGGGAGGATTTCCAGCCCCCCGCTCCCTCCCCTTTTAGCCGCCTTCTACGACACGCAGGGAATACGTGGGAAGTATTCTTTCTCCTCTATCCCCAGAGACAAAATAATAATAATAATAATAATAATATAATAATAATGATAATAATAATAATATTACCTCTACCTATGTCCTTCGAGATAACCATTAATCAAAGACAAATTATATAGAAAAACGAGTTCTCACATCTAACCACCTAGCTGGCGAGAGAGAGAGAGAGAGAGAGAGAGAGAGAGAGAGAGAGAGAGAGAGAGAGAGAGAGAGAGAGAGAGAGAGAGAATCTATGTTCTAACAACTCCCAAAATTATTGTACTAACATAACTAGCACTTTTTATACAATGAATAAAAAATGTATTTTCTACAATACGTCAAGAACAATTTAGATAACAATGTCAATGAATTAATAAAAGACCTAAATACAATCCACAAGATTTACATCAACCTTCAAATCTATAAGAGAAAACGTAACTATTGTAAGGGAGACTACAAACAAAAAATAAGATCTTTTATATATATATAAAAAAATAACTTTGGCATGAACGGCCTTTTGTCTGATCCTTATGGGTCAGTTTGAAAGCGGACTCCACTCCGCCTTCATCTTTACTATGTAGACTAAGTACATATGACCTAAAGGTTACGTCAGAGACAATCTTCACTGCTTCTCTATCTTCAAAACTCCAGTGTTAATACACCTCAGTTCTAAAGTCATCTTCGGTGTACCCTAGACACCGTTGACCTATGTCCAAACCTTACAGTATATGTTTATTATCATTATTAGCAATATTACCAGTACATATATGCATATGAGTATATGTAGATATTTGTATAATCATAAAATCATATATATATAAATATATATTCAAATATATATACATATATTATACACACATTTACATAAATATATACTACCAGAGGAAAATGGAAAATATTCAAGTATATAAAAGTGCAGAGCCTTGACTGTTTTATGAACTACTGATACCAAGTTCACTCAAATACTACAACATCAGAGTTGTGACTATATCAAAGTCGTCTTACCTATATTATTACCTGATCTGGTTTGATCAGAAGGACCTTCACCTATATATAGCAAGTTCCCAGGTTCTCAAGACCATTGTCCTTCAAGATGTGCTGCAACACAGTCCTTTCCCGGGTCGAGGTTGATAGCCTCATCTCACACGGACAGCTCTTGGGTTCTGGGGCATTTGGAACAGCCCATCTTGTAAGATGGGACAACAGGGATGCCGTAATAAAAGTGGTAGAGGAAATTGTAACGCGAGACGAATTCGAAGTTGAGGCTTATTTCATGCAGAGATTAAACGGCGCTGGAGGAGCCCCAACACTTCTGGCAGTCTCTTACGATCCTCTGTGTCTTCTCCTGTCTTTCGAGGGCCACCAAACACTCGATGATCTCTTGCGAGACCATGATTTACCCGACAGATACTTGGGTCTCATCGGGCTACACATCTGCTTACGTTTACAAGAGATTCACGCCCTTGGGATCGTTCATTATGATCTCCACTCAAGTAACATTCTGGTAACTGTGCCAGATGACCTTTCACTCCCTCCAAAAGTCAATATTATCGATTTTGGTTTGGCATCATACACTAAGTCTGCCCTTGCCCACCTCCCTAAAGAAGACCGGTACCTCGCTCTGACGGACGGTGGCAACAATGCCTACCCATGCCATGTACAGGAAGATCTGAACATGGTGGCAGAAATAGTCCTCCAGGACATTTTCTCCTCCATGAAGAAGCAACTCCCGTCGTCTGCCCATAAAGTCACTCAGGATGTCTCAAATTGCCTTATGAACAGTATGGATGACCTGGTGGCCACTCTCAGGGAAGCATTCGGGTGAAGCCCGCGCTGATCTCCACCGCCGTTCACATCTTTCTTGGGTCACAAGCTCCTATATAAGTATCTATCATGCTTGTGCTTTCGATCTCTAAACAAAAGATACGATCGTCTCCTTAGACGTGGAGTCCCACTTCCATGAACTTACCAGAGGACCAGCCTATCGTTACTCACGAGATTCTCCCGCACTGTAAAGCCCAGAGACGGCCCTCAAAACCCTTCCCCAACAGCGCAAATGAGGAGGTCCCCCTCATTTGCGTGTCCCCGTGGACGGAGGTACTTTCTTATGAACGATTCCTTGAGGCATGTTAATCCTGCCAGGTATTTATTTGCTGTACCTGTTGTCCGTCCGGGGTGTTGCCACAGAGAATGGAGAAGTGCGGTTAGATCCTTTAATTTGCGAATCTTTTCCTTCAACTGCTTTTATAGAGGACTTTTTTGTGTTTGTGTTAAGGCCTTTAATTTGATGTTCTTTTCTTTCTACTGCTGTAATAGAGGACGTTTTCTTATCTTTATGTTAATGACAGAACAAATGCTTTGTGTCTACACTCAAAGCACACACTTGATGCCAGCCATCGACACCTCCTAATGGAGGAAAAAAAATAATTGTAGGATGGTTACAGTTGGAGGTTCAGGACCTATCTACCAAAGGGATAATTCAAAGACCACATACACTCTCGTTGTGTATATAAAGGTCTCAAAAATAGGAAGTAGAAATTCAAGCGAAAATGTCAAAAACTTCTGATAAAAAAAAAATATGATCCATAAAATATTTTGAGAATCATGAGAATCGTAAGCGCCTATGAACACCCAAAACATTAAAAATACTTCAGATATCCGCTACTATGTCCCTAAGAAATGCAAAAACCCTCATCGAACTGACAGGCATTAAAAAGGCATTCAAAGTACCAAACACAGATTGAATATAATACCGTTCGGGAGGAACTAAAAATCATTTTAGATGTTAAATACCTTGTCTCTAACAGCATTCATTGAGATAAATTTGAATAAAAAAAAAGAAAACATTAAACAGTATAATCTTCTTTGCAAAGTCATCCACTACACTTAAAACGATATAAAGTCCTATGAACATGTGAAATGTTCTTCATCTTTAATCCAGACTTCTGTTATCTGGGAAGGAAATGGAAATAAACTAAAAAGTTCAGCTCTTATCATCGACTGCATTAAGAAAACAGTCGTAATAATCCATAAAATGCCAAACGCCCTCATTTACTAATAAAAATACATAATAAAGATTCCCTCTTAGCATGTCTCAAACGCTCTTTCTCATTGATATGTATAGTTTAAAGAAGAAAAGACAAATACAAACACCAAATCCCCCTTCAAAATGTCAAATACATCTAATCATCAACAGTATAAAAAAAAAAAAAATGATAGACTTACAAGTCATCTAAAGATGCCCAGCAGCCAAATGATCAGCTAGAGTAAGTTAGGTTCAGCGTCAAGGTTGTGAACCTCATCCGTCTCACAACTTGGCAAGGATCCACTGGCGCGGGTCAACGCTCAGCACAACACGATGTTGAATCATAAGATAAATTTTCATGTGATCAGGACTTGCTCGACATTTCCTGTGTTAGCGTGGTAGCGCCAGAAACAGAAGAAAAAGGCCTATCTAATCACATCCATTCTATATATCATGTTTAATGCACCGAAACCACAGTTCCCCATCCACAATCAGGCACCACAGACCTTTCAATGGTTTACTACGTCGACCCTAGTATACCACATCGTTCCAATTCACTCTAAACATTGCACGACTTTCATCCTACTGCATGATCAGGCCCCAATCACACAAAATCTTTTCCCTCCATCCATCTATCTCTAATTTCATCTCCCCATTCTCCTTGTTCCCTCCTTCTGACAAATACATCTTCTTTCCCAACATATCCTGCCTCCTTCTTTACATATTTCTAAACTATTACAGCACACCCTTATCTCCCCTCTGAACCACGATGTCTTTTTTTTTTTTACTACGCACATCTCTTACCCCTCCATTACTGACTCGATCAAACCACCTCACACCACATATTAACCTCAAACATCTCATCTCAAGCACATCCACCTTCCCACGTACAACCCCATCTATAGCCCATGCCTCGTAGCAATATAGCATTGTTGGAACTACTGTTCCTTCAAACATACCCATTTTTGATCGAGATGACGTTCTGTCCTTCCGCACATTTTTCATAGTTCCCAGAACCATCGCCCCCTCCCACACCCTGTGAATCACTTCCGATTCCATTGTTCTATTGGCTGTCATGTCTATTCCCAGATATCGAAAACAATTCACTTCCTCCAATTTTCTCCATTCAAACTTACGTGTGCCACCCTCTCATCAAGCACGTTCAACAATCCTTAAAATTACTCACTCCATATCCTCCCCACCACCAGTACGGCCATACCCTCCACCGTGCTCCCTCCACTCAACTCCCATATGCAAGTTGCTTCCGTCCTTAAACCCCCTTCCCCCAAACCACAAGCCATACCCCCTCTCCTACCACCTATTCCCCTTCCTGCACTGCACTTCTCGTCATCGAGTCCCAAGCCACCTCCAACACGGCCTCTCCTCCCCAGACACCCACCGTTTCTAAAGACCGACCTGTCTGGTCGCTGTGGTCGCGGTGTTCTTTATGGTATTTCAGCCAAGTTCAGGAGACCACTGGTTATCCATGGTTGCATGAATCGGCCTTACTGCGATATGTATACTTGCTCGCATGTCTGTCTGCACATAGGCTAAGTTAGTACATGCACGATAACTAACAAACTATACACCGTTCCACACCTGTTGATGAAGGTGTCAGTTGCACGACAACTAACCTCCATACACAGTTGCCATACAGAGTGACTTTGGTTGAAGAGAAACTACTGGACGCAGGGCGTGATATATTTTCGAGAAAATAATCTATTACTGAACGTAAGAATCTTGTCCCAGCGATAAGAGAAATGTGAAGACGGAAAATGGCAAGGGTGAGTATTTGTCACCAATGAAAAATGCCATTCCGCCGTTCAGGGTATAGTAACCAGGGTAGAAGGGAGTGATGGTGGTGATAGAAGTATGATAGTCAGGAAGAGAGAGCCGTGGTGGTGAGGGAGGGTGTGGTGATGGAGGGCAGGCGGGTGGTGAGGGAGTGCATGGTAGTTCTCCACAGGAGCGAGCGAAGGAGGGCCCAGAGGGTCCATATCTGTTATTACAGACAAAACTAAAGCTTCATTCTTGGGAAATATAAAGCTGAAAAAGTATTCGGATCGTACACTTCAGTCATTCCCAATATTTCTACATAATTTGAAGAAAATCCGTCATACCGTTTCTGTGGTATCAATTCTGATAAAAAACTGATATATATATATATATATATATATATATATATATATATATATATATATATATATATATATATATATATATATATATATATATCTTACGCACTTTATTTACCTCCTTCCAGAACATCTTTTTATTCTCCCTAAAATTTAATGATACTCTCTCACCCCAACTCTCATTTGCCCTCTTTTTCACCTCTTGCACCTTTCTCTTGACCTCCTGTCTCTTTCTTTTATACATCTCCCACTCAATTGCATTTTTTCCCTGCAAAAATCGTCCAAATGCCTCTCTCTTATCTTTCATTAAAAATCTTACTTCTTCATCCCACCACTCACTACCCTTTCTAATCAACCCACCTCCCACTCTTCTCACGCTACAAGCATCTTTTGCGCAATTCATCACTGATTCCCTAAATACATCCCATTCCTCCCCCACTCCCCTTACTTCCATTGTTCTCACCTTTTTTCTTTTCTGTACTCAGTCTCTCCTGGTACTTCCTCACACAAGTCTCCTTCCCAAGCTCACTTACTCTCGACACCCTCTTCACCCCAACATTCACTCTTCTTTTCTGAAAACCCATACAAATCTTCACCTTAGCCTCCACAAGATATTGATCAGGCATCCCTCCAGTTGCACCTCTCAGCACATTAACATCCAAAAGTCTCTATTTCGCGCGCCTGTCAATTAACACGTAATTCAATAACGCTCTCTGGCCATCTTTCCTACTTACATACGTATACTTATGTATATCTCTCTTTTTAAACCAGGTATTCCCAATCACCAGTCCTTTTTCAGCACATAAATCTACAAGCTCTTCACCATTTCCATTTACAACACTGAACACCCCATGTATACCAATTATTCCCTCAACTGCCACATACTCACCTTTGCATTCAAATCACCCATCACTATAACCCGGTCTCGTGCATCAAAACCACTAACACACTCATTCAGCTGCTCCCAAAACACTTGCCTCTCATGATCTTTCTTCTCATGCCCAGGTGCATATGCACCAATAATCACCCATCTCTCTCCATCAAATGGGAACTTCAATGAAGGGAGCAAATGGGGAGGTGATAACAAGTAGTGGTGATGTGAGAAGGAGATGGAGTGAGTATTTTGAAGGTTTGTTGAATGTGTTTGATGATAAGAGTGGCAGATATAGGGTGTTTTGGTCGAGGTGGTGTGCAAAGTGAGAGGGTTAGGGAAAATGATTTGGTAAACAGAGAAGAGGTAGTAAAAGCTTTGCGGAAGATGAAAGCCGGCAAGGCAGCAGGTTTGGATGGTATTGCAGTGGAATTTATTAAAAAAGGGGGTGACTGTATTATTGACTGGTTGGTAAGGTTATTTAATGTATGTATGACTCATGGTGAGGTGCCTGAGGATTGGCGGAATGCGTGCATAGTGCCATTGTACAAAGGCAAAGGGGATAAGAGTGAGTGCTCAAATTACAGAGGTATAAGTTCGTTGAGTATTCCTGGTAAATTATATGGGAGGGTATTGATTGAGAGGGTGAAGGCATGTACAGAGCATCAGATTGGGGAAGAGCAGTGTGGTTTCAGAAGTGGTAGAGGATGTGTGGATCAGGTGTTTGCTTTGAAGAATGTATGTGAGAAATACTTAGAAAAGCAAATGGATTTGTATGTAGCATTTATGGATCTGGAGAAGGCATACGATAGAGTTGATAGAGGTGCTCTGTGGAAGGTATTAAGAATATATGGTGTGGGAGGCAAGTTGTTAGAAGCAGTGAAAAGTCTTTATCGAGGATGTAAGGCATGTGTACGTGTAGGAAGAGAGGAAAGTGATTGGTTCTCAGTGAATGTAGGTTTGCGGCAGGGGTGTGTGATGTCTCCATGGTTGTTTAATTTGTTTATGGATGGGGTTGTTAGGGAGGTGAATGCAAGAGTTTTGGAAAGAGGGGCAAGTATGAAGTCTGTTGGGGATGAGAGAGCTTGAGAAGTGAGTCAGTTGTTGTTCGCTGATGATACAGCGCTGGTGGCTGATTCATGTGAGAAACTGCAGAAGCTGGTGACTGAGTTTGGTAAAGTGTGTGAAAGAAGAAAGTTAAGAGTAAATGTGAATAAGAGCAAGGTTATTAGGTACAGTAGGGTTGAGGGTCAAGTCAATTGGGAGGTAAGTTTGAATGGAGAAAATCTGGAGGAAGTAAAGTGTTTTAGATATCTGGGAGTGGATCTGGCAGCGGATGGAACCATGGAAGCGGAAGTGGATCATAGGGTGGGGGAGGGGGCGAAAATTTTGGGAGCCGTGAAGAATATGTGGAAGTCGAGAACATTATCTCGGAAAGCAAAAATGGGTATGTTTGAAGGAGCAGTGGTTCCAACAATGTTGTATGGTTGCGAGGCGTGGGCTATGGATAGAGTTGTGCGCAGGAGGATGGATGTGCTGGATATGAGATGTTTGAGGACAATGTGTGATGTTAGGTGGTTTGATCGAGTAAGTAACGTATGGGTAAGAGAGATGTGTGGAAATAAAAAGAGCGTGGTTGAGAGAGCAGAAGAGGGTGTTTTAAAATGGTTTGGGCACATGGAGAGAATGAGTGAGGAAAGATTGACCAAGAGGATATATGTGTCGGAGGTGGAGGGAACGAGGAGAAGTGGGAGACCAAATTGGAGGTGGAAAGATGGAGTGAAAAAGATTTTGTGTGATCGGGGCTTGAACATGCAGGAGGGTGAAAGGAGGGCAAGGAACAGAGTGAATTGGATCGATGTGGTATACCGGGGTTGACGTGCTGTCAGTGGACTGAATCAGGGCATGTGAAGCGTCTGGGGTAAACCATGGAAAGCTGTGTAGGTATGTATATTTGCGTGTGTGGACGTATGTATATACATGTGTATGGGGGTGGGTTGGGCCATTTCTTTCGTCTGTTTCCTTGCGCTACCTCGCAAACGCGGGAGACAGCGACAAAGCAGAAAAAAAAGGAAAAAAAAAAAAAAAAAAAAAAAAATATATATATATATATATATATATATATATATATGAGTCCACAGGGGAAAGGAAAAAATAAAACACGATAAGCTACCAAGTGCAATTTCGTGTAATAATCAGATCATCAGGGGAGACACAAGAGACAATCGCATGATTACCAAGTGGCGTCCTAGCTACGTCTCTTCGTTGTATATCAACTGACTTATATTTCTCTCTTGTGTCTCCCCTGATGATGTCAATATTAAACGAAAGTAAACTTGGGAACTTATCATGTTTTACTTTCCCTGTGGACTCATAAGAATATATATATATATATATATATATATATATATATATATATATATATATATATATATATATATATATATATATATATATAGGAATAGAGTGAATTGGAGCGATGTGGTATACAGGGGTTGACGTGCTGTCAGTGGATTGAATCAGGGCATGTGAAGCGTCTGGGGTAAACCATGGAAAGCTGTGTAGGTATGTATATTTGCGTGTGTGGACGTGTGTATGTACATGTGTATGGGGGGGGGGGGTTGGGCCATTTCTTTCGTCTGTTTCCTTGCGCTACCTCGCAAACGCGGGAGACAGCGACAAAGTATAAAAAAAAAAAAAAAAAAAAATATATATATATATATATATATATATATATATATATATATATATATATATAGATAGATAGATAGATAGATAGATAGATAGATAGATAGATATGAAAGCTATTGCTGCATTGCAGTATGATTCAAGTCTCATTTACATGTTAGCAATACTCATTCAAAAATAACTTGTTCAGTAATTACAGCAATACAAACACACCTTCAAAGTAAAGAAAATAAAATATAAGACTGCAAATTTTTTATCATATTCATATTAGAAAAAAAACCTAAAGCTCAAAATTGCTTAGATATAGAATTTCAGGTCTACAAAAAATTCCTAAATAAAGAAACAACTATTAATTTTTCTCTAGCAAATTTCTCTCAAACAGTTGTGTAATCAGAGGAGTAAAAATTATTTACCGTTATTAAACCGTCCCCTTTGAAAGCCTAATCATTTTTTTCCTTCGTAATTACCTTGCAAATTACACGTTGATGAAAAATTCCATGTAGGCCGGGATGAAAGTTGAAAAATTATTACAACTCCGTTTGAGGGAAAAAAAAGGTTAATGGAGAGAGAGAGAGAGAGAGAGAGAGAGAGAGAGAGAGAGAGAGAGAGAGAGAGAGAGAGAGAGAGAGAGAGAGAATCACGTTACCCTGTACTTCGCCATTTATCACTGTATCCATAAATATGTACATGCTCGCAAGTCCCAAAAAAGAATTTTATATATATATATATATATATATATATATATATATATATATATATATATATATATATATATATATATATATATATATATATATATTTCTTTTCTTTTGTGGCAGGGTGGTGACGGAATCATTAAAGGCAAGTATGAATTATGTACGTGAGTATATATGTAAATCGCTGTCTATGTATATATATGTATACGCTGAAATGTATATGTAGGTATATGTGCGTGTGTGGACGTGTGGTTTCGGTGAACTAAACCAGACAGGTAGAGACTGAGTGGTAACGAATGTGGCCTTTGTTGTCTTCTCCTAGAGCTACGATAAGTTCCCAAGTGCACTTTCGTGTAATAATCACATCTAGGGAGATACAAGAAACAGAAGTCAGTTGATAGACAACGAAGAGACGTAGCTAGGACGTCATTCGGTAAACAAGTGACTACCAGAATGGAGGTTCAATGCGTTAAGTCTGGCAACATGAGTATCAAAAAATCCATCATATGGACAAGAAAGGGAACTTTTACAAATTTTATCAACATCTAAGTTGTCCAATTTGCATAGACCTTCACTCATATTGATATTGCAATTCTTTGTGTATTTAATAATGGAAGATTCAAAGAGATTTCTCGTGGTACAGGAGTTAAAGTTAATAACTGAGATGGCATTACTCCACTTGATAAAATAATCATAATTTCTAACATGATTAAACAACGCATTTCATTCTTGTCCTTTTCTTATCTTATATTTACGTTGCTTAAGTTGAACAGAAAGATCCTTCTAAGTCTGCCCAACATAAGGATCGAGCTGCCTCACTCCTCCAGCAACACCAGCAGACCTCATCAGGTTCATGTTCCTTGTAAAGGTCGAGTTGATTCAGGATCCTACTTCGTTTTTGCATATCATCATACACTCCAATACTTCCTCCCACTCTCACCTCTTCAATCCTAGTTTAGTATAATCATCGACTGGAAGGTTACTTATGATTCTCCATTTAATCTCCTCATATATATCCTATTCTCCCTCAATGGTTCTTCCCTCTGATTCTCTTCCTCATTAGTTAGTTCTGTGACCGATAGTTTACTCCTGATGAACGTTTGAAAGTTTTGGATTGTCTCTTGCGTCGTCCACAATGTTCTTTTTCAATGTCTCATCACTGTGCTCCTCCCTCCTCCTTCTCCTAATAATAATAATGATAATGATAATGATAATAATAATATTGATGACAACCATTATAGCAATAATATAAATAACATTGATAATGATAATAATAATAATGATAATGATAATGATAATAATAATATTGATGACAACCACAATAGTAATAATATAAATAACATTGATAATGATAATAATAATAATGATAATGATAATGATAATAATAATATTGATGACAACCATAATAGTAATAATATAAATAACTATGATAATAGTGATAATAATAATATAATAATAACAACGATGATATCAATAATAATAATAATAATAATAATAATAATAATAATAATAATAATAATAATAATAAAAAAAAAATAATGATAATAATAATAAAAACAATAATATTAATAATCTTTTTCAATTTTTTCTTTCATATTATTCGCCATTTTCCGCGTTAGCGAGGTAGCGTTAAGAAGAGAGGACTGGGTCTTTGAAGGAATATCCTCACCTGGCCCCCTTCTCTGTACCTTCATTTAGAAAATTAAAAAAAACGAGAGGGGAGGATTTCCAGCCACCCGCTCCCTCCCCTTTTAGTCGCCTTCTACGACACGCAGGGAATACGTGGGAAGTATTCTTTCTCCTCTATCCCTAGAGACAAAATAATAATAATAATGATGATGATAATAATAATAATAATAATAATAATAATAATAATAATAATAATAATAATAATAATAATTTGTACATTCCATCAATAATAATTTCCATAACAAAGATAATGTCAAAGACATAATAAGAGATTAAGATAAACTTCAGAAGATTTATATTTTCCCCCAAATTTATAAGAGAAAACGTAATTGTAAATTCAGGTAAACCACATAAAATGTTTATAATAATATGAAGGAAAAATGAGAAATCTTATGTCACGATCACATCCGCCTTCAACCACGTAACATTTCTAACAACAAACCCAAATTTAAACTTATCACGTTTCATGTAAATAAGTAGGTCAGGATCATTACAAATAATGTATTGGAAAACAATAAACAAACAATCTATTTTGGAAGTAATAACAAAATTATGTATTATAATCCAAAGACAATATGGACGCTATGGCGGACTAACCACAGAAGCATTTATTCTAATCAAACCTTTGCATCTACGTATAATTACTGCTCTCTCTCTCTCTCTCTCTCTCTCTCTCTCTCTCTCTCTCTCTCTCTCTCTCTCTCTCTCTCTCTCTCTCTCTCTCTCTTAATATTACTTCTACCTATGTCCTTCGAGATAACCATTAATCAAAGACAAATTATATAGAAAAACGAGTTCTCAAATCTAACCACCTAGCTGGCGAGAGAGATGTTCTAACAACTCCCAAAATTATTGTGCTAGAACTAGCACTTTTTATACAATGAATAAAAAATGTATTTTCTACAATACGTCAAGAACAATTTAGATAACAATGTCAATGAATTAATAAAAGACCTAAATACAATCCACAAGATTTACATCAACCTTCAAATCTATTAGAGAAAACGTAGCAGTATTGTAAGGGAGACTACAACAAAAAAAAAATTAAGATCTTTTATATATATAAAAGAAATATGGAATGAACGGCCTTTTGTCTGATCCTTATGGGTCAGTTTGAAAGCGGACTCCACTCCGCCTTCATCTTTACTATGTAGACTAAGTACATATGACCTAAAGGTTACGTCAGAGACAATCTTCACTGCTTCTCTATCTTCAAAACTCCAGTGTTAATACACCTCAGTTCTAAAGTCATCTTCGGTGTACCCTAGACACCGTTGACCTATGTCCAAACCTTACAGTATATGTTTATTATGATTATTACCAATATTACCAGTACATATATGCATTTGAGCACATGTAGATATTTGTATAATCATAAAATCATATATATAAAAATATATATTCAAATATATATACATATATTATATAACATTTACATAAATATATACAACCAGAGGAAAATGGAAAATATTCAAGTATATAAAAGTGCAGAGACTTGCCTGTTTTATGAACCTACTGATACCAAGTTCACTCAAATACTACAACATCAGAGGTGTGACTATATCAAAGTCGTCTTACCTATATTATTAGCTGATCTGGTTTGATCAGAAGGACCTTCACCTATATATAGCAAGTTCCCAGGTTCTCAAGACCATTGTCCTTCAAGATGTGCTGCAGCACAGTCCTTTCCCGGGTCGAGGTTGATAGCCTCATCTCACACGGACAGCTCTTGGGTTCTGGGGCATTTGGAACAGTCCATCTTGTAAGATGGGACAACAGGGATGCCGTAATAAAAGTGGTAGAGGAAATTGTAACGCGAGACGAATTCGAAGTTGAGGCTTATTTCATGCAGAGATTAAACGGCGCTGGAGGAGCCCCAACACTTCTGGCAGTCTCTTACGATCCTCTGTGTCTTCTCCTGTCTTTCGAGGGCCACCAAACACTCGATGATCTCTTGCGAGACCATGATTTACCCGACAGATACTTGGGTCTCATCGGGCTACACATCTGCTTACGTTTACAAGAGATTCACGCCCTTGGGATCGTTCATTATGATCTCCACTCCAGTAACATTCTGGTAACTGTGCCAGACGACCTTTCACTCCCTCCAAAAGTCAATATTATCGATTTTGGTTTGGCATCATACACTAAGTCTGCCCTTGCCCACCTCCCTAAAGAAGACCGGTACCTCGCTCTGACGGACGGTGGCAACAATGCCTACCCATGCCATGTACAGGAAGATCTGAACATGGTGGCAGAAATAGTCCTCCAGGACATTTTCTCCTCAATGAAGAAGCAACTCCCGTCGTCTGCCCATAAAGTCACTCAGGATGTCTCAAAGGGCCTTCTGGACAGTATGGATGACCTGGTGGCCACTCTCAGGGAAGCCTTCGGGTGAAGTCCGCGCTGATCTCCGCCGTTCATATCTTTCTTGGTTCTCACGGTAAAGGCTCTAAGTATCTATCATGCTTGTTCTTTCGATCTCCACGGCAAAAGATACGATCGTCTCCTTAGACGTGGAGTCCCACTTCCATGAACTTACCAGAGGACCAGCCTATCGTTACTCATAGATTCTCCCGCACTGTAAAGCCCAGAGACGGCCCTTACAACCCTTCTCCAGCAGTGCAAATGAGGAGGTCCCCCTCGCTTGCGTGTCCCCGTGGACGGAGGTACTTTCTTATGAACGATTCCTTGAGGCATGTTAATCCTGCCAGGTATTTATTTGTTCTAGTTGTTTTCCGTCCTGGGTGTTGCCAGAGGGAATGGAGGAGTGCGGTTCCATCCTATAATTTGCTGTTCTTTTCTTTTTACTACTTTTATAGAGGACTTTTTTTCATGTTTGTGTGAAGGCCAGAACAAATGCTCTTTGTCTACACTCAAAGCACGCACTCGATGACAGCCATCGCCACCTTGTAATGGAGGAGAAAAAAAAATTATGATTGGATGATTGTTGTTGTTGGGGCTGGAAGACCTATCTACCTACTGCATGGGTAATTAACGTCATCAACAAGCTATTCAAACACCTTCTTCAGGTGTTAATGGATAATGCACAGACCACATACACTCTCTATGTGTATATATATGGTCTCAAAGACAGGAAATAGAAATTCAGGCCAAAATGTCAAAAACTTCTCATCACTGAAAAAAAAAAAATCCATAAAATATTTGGCAAATGCGGTACCGCTCTGACCTTTCACACACCATACGTAAAGCCCCTGCGTACGCAGACGACTGTAACCTTAACCTAGTCTTTTGCGTGGAGAGAATTTGGAAGCTTTGTGTCATGCAAGCTACGTACATCCAACACCAAGATTCAAGCTTATGGCAGGTTATGTTTCCCCGGCTTGTGAAAGCATCCGTGATGGTGTGATCACCAAGCAGGAAGGCGTGACGCTCGAACTGCAGATGCGCGGACGAAGGTCGAGATGGCAGCGATTGTGTGGATGTTCTGGGAAGAGGAGGAAGGCTGGGAGGGGTGGGGGAAGCTGACTTTCCTCTGGATGGGAAGCGTCGTGTCTAAAGGTCATCGATATATCATCAAGGAAATTGGAGGCCTTGAGGCGCATTTCGCATACTTGGAGCGACAAAAGTTACAAGAACTTTTATGAGTTTCACTCCTTAAAACTTTGCCACTCTCTTCTCTCCCCACCCCCCCCCCCCCTCTCTCTCTCTCTCTCTCTCTCTCTCTCTCTCTCTCTCTCTCTCTCTCCCTGACGTTGTGCCAACGGTATGATCTTCGTTCTCTTGAGTCACTAAACCACAAAGACGATCGTCTGACAACGATGCGTCTCAAGTCTATATACGTGTAAGCTACGACGTCATTTGGTAAACAAGTTTACCAAATGGCGTCCAGCCCATGATGACCAAGTTAACCAGCTCTCCGACGTGTCATTATACTGTACATATCCTTTATGTACGTTCATGTTCTACGTGTATCTATGTAGAGTTTATTTCCTTCCGCCGTTAAAGGTCGTACAGTTGTGCTCAATGGTCGCACCATGAGTGTTCGAGGTTCGTATCCTTGCGGTATAAAGAGTCGAACCCTCATGATGAAGAGTTACAGTCGTCAGATAATCTTGTGGGCAAGGATGATGTACTGTCTAAGGATGTGCACCGAGTTTGGAGAATTTAGTGTGTGAAAGACAATCATTCACAGCGTAAAGGAGATATTAAGTACATGGATACACATAGGAGAGAGAGAGAGAGAGAGAGAGAGAGAGAGAGAGAGAGAGAGAGAGAGAGAGAGAGAGAGAGAGAGAGAGAGAGAGAGAGAGAGAGAACCAGTAATTTACAACAAACAGGAATGGCCCCGTTCATCACTGTATGGGTCCCTCTACAACCTCCATCATGATATCTCACAACACGCCGGTGGCCAAGAGCCGCACATTCCCCCGTCTACAATCGTCACAACCCATGCTGCGCCTCCTGCCGGGGGGCCGAGAGGCTGCGGGCGAGCGATGTCTGGTGTTTGCTCCCCGGGTATTACTGTACATCACGGATAAACAGCTGTGGCGGATGCGGCACAGCCTCCTCTCATACATAACCGTGACGGTGACACAGTTCAAGCCAGATAGCTGTTCCATAGATCTGGTCAACTTGAGGCCACAGTGGGGCTCCTGATGTGTATAGGAGGGATAGCCACAGTAAACTGGTTGGATTAATGTCTCAGGGATGAAGTCCTACTCCCTTGTCTAACCAATGAAAGTTCGACGTCCTTAGGTCAGCGGGGCGTGCTGCTAAGTGACCTCGCCAGGTCTCGTCCCGCTCTGACTGGGGCAGGTCTGATGTCGAGCGCTAGGTAACACCAGAAGATCGTCACTCTACGTGGTTTCAGACTCGGAGATCTCTTCTTGACACAGAAGGGCCTTGAGTATCTGAAGGAGTCTAGGGTTGACTGGCAGTGTTTGATATGGACGGGTTCTTTCTCTTCCAACATCTCTCTCTCTCTCTCTCTCTCTCTCTCTCTCTCTCTCTCTCTCTCTCTCTCTCTCTCTCTCTCTCTCTCTCTCTCTCTGTAGACACAAGCTAGACGTATGGACTAAGTGCCATCACTCCTCACTCCTATGAAGATCTGTGCCTCTGAAATTAACGTTCTTACTTTTCCGACTGTATTTTGCTTAAGTTCAGAGACCCAAACAATTTCTCCACTGGACATATGTATTGGTATAGCTAGACCGAAAAAAAAAACCGATTGTTCTCACTTCTAGCCACTTATCTTAATCATGTAACTTCTGTCATTCCTCGGAGAAAATAACTTATTTTTCAAAATATTTCCCTATAATTTTTCTATAAGAAATAGACAAACAAGAATCAGGATGATATATAACACAGACACACCTGTAGCCTTACTCTTGCTGGATGCAACAAGACAAAGAGTGACTAGAGAGATTCTCTCTCTCTCTCTCTCTCTCTCTCTCTCTCTCTCTCTCTCTCTCTCTCTCTCTCTCTCTCTCTCTCTCTCTCTCTCAGGACACACGATACAGCATCCTCGTCTTGTTGACCCAACACCCGCACCATCTCTGCCGCTTCTCCTCCACTCCACTACCTACCCTCCACCAGGACTCTCCCTCTCTCACTCTCTCTCCCAACATACCAGGTCAGAATCCGGGGCTGTACACGAACGCTCCATTAATCCGAGTTTCAGGCTACATGACGTCATTAACCAGAGCAAACATGAGCATAACCTGTAATGATATCCACCTTTGAACCTTTGGAAATGCAACTTTTTTGAAATGGAAATTTTGGTGAATATATTGAAATATATATATATATATATATATATATATATATATATATATATATATATATATATATATATATATATATTTTTTTTTTTTTTTTTTTTTTTTTTATACTTTGTCGCTCCAAAAGAAGGAACAGAGAAGGGGGCCAGGTGAGGATATTCCCTCAAAGGCCCAGTCCTCTGTTCTTAACGCTACCTCGCTATTGCGGGAAATGGCGAATAGTAAGACAAAAAAAAAAAAAAAAACCATGGAAAGCTGTGTAGGTATGTATATTTGCGTGTGTGGACGTATGTATATACATGTGTATGGGGGGGGGGTTGGGCCATTTCTTTCGTCTGTTTCCTTGCGCTACCTCGCAAACGCGGGAGACAGCGACAAAGTATAATAAAAAATAAAATAATATATATATATATATATATATATATATATATATATATATATATATATATATATATATGTTATCCCTGGGGATAGAGGAGAAAGAATACTTCCCACGTATTCCCTGCGTGTCGTAGAAGGCGACTAAAAGGGGAGGGAGCGGGGGGCTGGAAATCATCCCCTCTTGTTTTTTTTTAATTTTCCAAAAGAAGGAACAGAGAAGGGGGCCAGGTGAGGATGATTTCTCAGAGGCTCAGTCCTCTGTTCTTAACGCTACCTTTGCTAACGCGGGAAATGGCGAATAGCTTGAAAGAAAGATATATATATATATATATATATATATATATATATATATATATATATATATATATATATATATATATATATATATATTCTATTTATACTTATTATACTTTGTCGCAGTCTCCCGCGTTAGCGAGGTAGCGTAAAGAGACAGAAGAAAGAATGGCCCAACCCACCCACATACACATGTATATACATACACGTCCACACACGCACATATACATACCTATACATCTCAACGTATACCAATATATACACACACAGGCATATACATATATACACGTGTATATAATTCATACTGTCTACCCTTATTCATTCTCGTCGCCACCCCGCCACACATGAAATGAAAACCCCTCCCCCCGCATGTGCGCGAGGTAGCGCTAGGAAAGACAACAAAGGCCACATTCGTTCACACTCAGTCTCTAGCTGTCATGTGTAATGCACCGAAACCACAGCTCCCTTTCCATATCCAGTACCCACAAACTTTCCATGGTTTACCCCAGACGCTTCACATTCCCTGGTTCAATCCATTGACAGCACGTCGACCCCGGTATACCACATCATTCCAGTTCACTCTATTCCTTGCACGCCTTTCACTCTCCTGTATATTCAGGCCCCGATCGCTCAAAATCTTTTTCTCTCTATACTTCCGCCACCAATTTGGTCTCCCACTTCTAGTTCCCTCCACCTCTGACACATATATCATCTTTGTCAATCTTTCCTTACTCATTCTCTCCATGTGCCTAAACCATTTCAATACACTCTCTTCTGCTCTCTCAACCATACTTTTAAAATCACGATACATCTCTCTTACCTTTTCATTACTTACTCGATCAAACCACCTCACACCACATACTGTCCTCAAACATCTCATTTCCAAGACATCCACCCTCCTCCCCACAACTCTATCTATAGCCCACGCCTCGCACCCATATAACATTGTTGGAACCACTATTCCTTCAAACATACCTATTTTGCTCTCCGAGAAAACATTCTCGCCTTCCACGCATCCTTCAACGCTTCCACAACCTTCGCCCCTTCCCCAACCCTGTGACTCACTTCCGTTTCCATGGTTTCATCCGCTGCTAAATCCACTCCCAGATATATGAAACACTTCACTTCCTCCAGTTTTTCTCCATTCAAACTTATCTCCCAATTAACTTGTCCCTCAACCCTACTAGACCTAATAACCTCTACTCTCAGCTTTCTTCTTTCACACACTTTACCAAACTCAGTCACCAACTTCCGCAGTTCCTCACCCAGATCAGCCACCAACGCTGTACCATTGGCGAACAACTGACTCACTTCCCAAGCCCTCTCATCCACAACAGACTGCATACTTGCCCCATATCTCTCCAAAACTCTTGCAATCACCTAACAACCTCATCCATAAACAAATGAAACAACCATGGAGACATCACGTACCCCTGCCGCAAACCGACGTTCACTGGGAACCAATCACTTTCCTCTCTTCCTAGTCGTACACATGCCTTACTGCCTTGATAAAAACTTTTCACTGCTTCTAGCAACTTACCTACCTCAATATATATACTCTTAATACCTTTCACAAAGCATCTCTATCAACTCTATTAATATGCCTTCTCCAGATCTATAAATGCTACATACAAATCCATCTGTTTTTCTAAGTATTTCTCACATATATTCCTCAAAGCAAACACCTGATCCACATATCCTCTACCACTCCTGAAACCACACTGCTCTTCCCCAATCTGATGCTCTGTACATGTCTTTACCCTCTCAATCAATACCCTCCCATATAATCTCCCAAGAATACTGAACAAACTTCAGCCTCTGTAATTTGAACACTCTCTTTTATCCTCTATGCATTTGTACAATGGTACTATGCATGCATTTCGCCAATCCTCAGGCACTTCACTATATATATATATATATATATATATATATATATATATATATATATATATATATATATATATATATATATATATATATAAAGTGTGTGGAAGAAGAAAGTTAAGAGTAAATGTGAATAAGAGCAAGGTTATTAGGTACAGTAGGGTTGAGGGTCAAGTCAATTGGGAGGTGAGTTTGAATGGAGAAAAACTGGAGGAAGTGAAGTGTTTTAGATATCTGGGAGTGGATCTGTCAGCGGATGGAACCATGGAAGCGGAAGTGGATCATAGGGTGGGGGAGGGGGCGAAAATTTTGGGAGCCTTGAAAAATGTGTGGAAGTCGAGAACATTATCCCGGAAAGCAAAAATGGGTATGTTTGAAGGAATAGTGGTTCCAACAATGTTGTATGGTTGCGAGGCGTGGGCTATGGATAGAGTTGTGCGCAGGAGGATGGATGTGCTGGAAATGAGATGTTTGAGGACAATGTGTGGTGTGAGGTGGTTTGATCGAGTAAGTAACGTAAGGGTAAGAGAGATGTGTGGAAATAAAAAGAGCGTGGTTGAGAGAGCAGAAGAGGGTATTTTGAAATGGTTTGGGCACATGGAGAGAATGAGTGAGGAAAGATTGACCAAGAGGATATATGTGTCGGAGGTGGAGGGAACGAGGAGAAGAGGGAGACCAAATTGGAGGTGGAAAGATGGAGTGAAAAGGATTTTGTGTGATCGGGGCCTGAACATGCAGGAGGGTGAAAGGAGGGCAAGAAATAGAGTGAATTGGAGCGATGTGGTATACAGGGGTTGACGTGCTGTCAGTGGATTGAATCAAGGCATGTGAAGCGTCCGGGGTAAACCATGGAAAGCTGTGTAGGTATGTATATTTGCGTGTGTGGACGTGTGTATGTACATGTGTATGGGGGGGGGGGGGGTGGGGCCATTTCTTTCGTCTGTTTCCTTGCGCTACCTCGCAAACGCGGGAGACAGCGACAAAGTATAAAAAAAAAAAAAAAAAATAAATATATATATATATATAATATATATATATATATATATATATATATATATATATATATATATATATATATATATATATATATATATATATATACTCACTCATATCTTTACATATATCTCTTTGAACACCATTGAAAAACAGCATATTCTCTCATACGCAAACTCAAGATTATTTAACCAATGACAGTCAAACTTAGCTGGTGCATTCAAAATCATCGGAACAAAACCAATTATAACCAAAGATGATTCAGCTTAATCAGGTTGAAATGATGTTACTCAACTGTACCCATCAAATTGTGGCAAAATAGAAAACACAATGAAGAGAGGATAATCTAGCTTAGCGAAGATTAATTGGTAAAACAAAGAAAACTGGTGTAACCAAATTCAGGTTATAACAATTGGTATAACAAACCAGTTAACCTAGAATAGTCATGGAGAACTGGTGTACCCAAACTCAGGTCGATACACTCCAGCATAGCCCAAAGGATCTGGGTATAGCCAAGAGCTGGCTGGAGGAGAGATGTGCATCACTCAGACGCACCGGGAACCGAACATGTGTGCCTGGCGAGACGCGGTTGGTCAACACCGTCTCATACTCCCGCCTGTGCGTTTACCGAGGATGTATTGCGACGGGTGGAACTGGGGACGAGAGGGATCCGTGCACTGGAGAAGGGAGAGGAAGTGGGAGGTTCATCGGTGAGTGTAGTGGCATGGGACATAGTGGTATGGTTTGTGGGTGCTGGGGTATACTATAAGAGTGGGTGTTGTGTGTGCTAGTGGTTGTAAGAGAGACGAATATGAACAATATTGAATGGCTTGTTTGGGGTTGCACCAGGGGTGTACTGGAGGTGTGGTCATGTGCAGCAATAGGGTGTGTACTGGGGAAGGAGGGTATGGGGCAGACTTGAGAGTCCACTGGTTGGGTTTAACGCCAGGGTGCTAAAAACGTAATAGTGGTGTATTTAAAGAGCACTGGTAGCGTATTCTAAGGTTGTACTGGAATGGTGCAGTGAGTGTACTAGAAGACGTATATTGCGTATGTGATTACCTATTTGTACTCAACTGGGAAGGAGTTTTACACCGCTGGGACTCCATCTCTTGACTTAGGGCCCCATTGTGTGTGTGCGTGTGTGTGTGTGTGCGTGTGTGTGTGTGTGTGTGTGTGTGTGTGTGTGTGTGTGTGTGTGTGTGTGTGTGTGCTAGAAAGATACTGATATTATGATGCAACAGAAGTGTGAAACAGAGAAATGTCTGTGTATCTGCGTTTGACGTGCGAGGTAGTGTTCCGCTATGCCGGGTGTAAAGAGGTGTAGTGTATAAGTGTGTGTGTGTGTGTGTGTGTGTGTGTGTGTGTGTGTGTGTATTAAGAAGGACTTCCCCAATTAATCCAGTCAAAGTGAACCGATTTCCAGGTCAAGAGGGTCATCTTCCGTCGCAGGATTGCTTGTTTCCCACTGAGAGAGTAATCAAATTCTAGCTCAGGATTTTCATTTTCCAGTGGTCGGTCGGTCGGTTGGCATCACAAGGCGGTCGGTTATCAACAGGTTATAATCGATAACCGGATCAAGGATGGTCGGTAACCAGCGAAGGATGGTTGAGGATGATCGGATGGTCGGTTACCAGCACAGGGTCGTCAGGTTACCGACACAGGATGGTCGATTACCAGCGCAGGATGATCAAAAGGTCAGTTACCAGTTTAGGATGATCGGATTATCAGTTAGTAGCCGAGGATGGTCGGTTACCAGGGTAGGATGGTCGGTTACCAGGGTAGGATGGTCGGTTACCAGTGTAGGATGGTCGGTTACCACATTAGGATGGTCGGTTACCAGCACAGGATGATCGGTTACCACTGCAGAATGGTTGGTTACCAGCACAGGATGCTCATTTACCAGTCAAACACAGTCAATTTCTATCAGAGAACGTAACTCTATTTTCTTCAATCAATGTTGCAGTGGGCCATCCAATATCAACCCATAATGATACATTCTCTTCCTGTACATTCAGTTTTGCCATAGACGATACGTCAGTAAACCATGGTCGTTCAGAGGTTCAGCATAGTTAACACTCATCAGGTCCTGGAGAATAAACTGTGCAACATAGTTCGACCGTCTTATGAACCCAGTAACATCAAATTTCCAATCAAAGGGTCGACTCATGTCTCTCTCTCTCTCTCTCGGATCATTCAGCTCCTTAATCCTGGAGACATGTGTAAGCGATGCCGCAGGCCACGTCAATGCGCCATCCTTTGCGGGTCTGTATTGAACAGGGGGACGATTTCCCCCCCCCCCTCCCCCCAGCGCCACAGCAAAGGGAATCCGTGTGTGTGTGTGTGTGTGGGGGGGGGGATATGTTGGAGCCGACCACGAAAATCCACTTCAAAGACCCACGTAGTTCATGCGAGGCAGACAATGCCCCGAAGACACAAAGATCACGTGCCTTTGAGGATACTTAGAGATTTTCCCTTTTACGTTCTTCTTTCATTTAGTCTCATTGGCTTTGATCCCAGTGCTATATTTTTCTTCTCTCTGCTTCGCCTTTGGAAATCTATTTCCTTTTAAGCTTGTTGCAACGAGAAGCGAAAGATATCTTTTTTTCAAAAGTTTACATGTATTCATGAAAAGTGCGCTTTCATATGCACTATACTCGTCTGTGTGTGTCTGTATATATATATATATATATATATATATATATATATATATATATATATATATATATATATATATATATATATATATATATATATATTATCCCTGGGGATAGGGGAGAAAGAATACTTCCCACGTATTCCCTGCGTGTCGTAGAAGGTGACTAAAAGGGGTGGGAGCGGAGGGGGGGGGTGGAAATCCTCCCTCCCGTTTCACCTATTCAAAAGAAAGAACAGAGAAGGGGGCCAAGTGAGGATTTTCTCCCTCTAAGGCTCAGTCATCTGTTCTTAACGCTACCTCGCTAACATGAGAAGTGGCGGATAAACATATATATATATATATATATATATATATATATATGTATGTATGTATGTGTCTGTGTGTGTATATATATGTGTACATTGAGATGTATAGGTATGTATATTTGCGTGTGTGGACGTGTATGTATATACATGTGTATGGGGGTGGGTTGGGCCATTTCTTTCGTCTGTTTCCTTGCGCTACCTCGCAAACGCGGGATATAGCGACAAAGCAAATATATATATATATATATCATGGTCGATGTGCGCGTTACATGATGAATTCTGCCACAAATCTGTGAACAGTCGTATGAACCGATGATGGTCGCTACAAACGGCTTATGTTATATTCATACACACACGTTCTCTCTGACGTGGAATTCAGCGAATTATTTGCACTACTGACGCCTCCCGTTGGCCTAATGGAAACAGCTCGTGTGTTTTGTTTATTTACGTTTGTAAATATGCCTGTATCTCTATATTTCAAACTACCTTATGTCTACTGATAATATATATATATATATATATATATATATATATATATATATATATATATATATATATATATATATATATATATATATATGGGGATAGGGGAGAAAGAATGTTGTATGGTTGCGAGGCGTGGGCTATGGATAGAGTTGTGCGCAGGAGGGAGGATGTGCTGGAAGTGAGATGTTTGAGGACAATATGTGGTGTGAGGTGGTTTGATCGAGTAAGTAATG
The DNA here is from genome assembly GCF_036320965.1 of Panulirus ornatus. Classification (NCBI taxonomy): domain Eukaryota; kingdom Metazoa; phylum Arthropoda; class Malacostraca; order Decapoda; family Palinuridae; genus Panulirus; species Panulirus ornatus. The sequence goes on along the minus strand of NC_092224.1, from coordinate 98,326,016 downwards.
TAAGGGTAAGAGAGATGTGTGGAAATAAAAAAAGCGTGGCTGAGAGAGCAGAAGAGGGTGTTTTGAAATGGTTTGGGCACATGGAGAGAATGAGTGAGGAAAGATTGACCAAGAGGATATATGTGTCGGTGGTGGAGGGAACGAGGAGAAGTGGGAGACCAAATTGGAGGTGGAAAGATGGAGTGAAAAAGATTTTGAGTGATCGGGGCCTGAACATGCAGGAGGGCGAAAGGCGGGCAAGGAATAGAGTGAATCGGATCGATGTGGTATACCGGGGTCGACGTGCTGTCAATGGATTGAATCAAGGCATGTGAAGCGTCTGGGGTAAACCATGGAAAGTTCTGTGGGGCCTGGATGTGGAAAGGGAGCTGTGGTTTCGGGCATTATTGCATGACAGCTAGAGACTGAGTGTGAACGAATGGGGCCTTTGTTGTCTTTTCCTAGCGCTACCTTGCACACATGAGGGGGGAGGGGGATGTTCTTCCATGTGTGGCGAGGTGGCGATGGGAATTGTGTGCATGTGTATATATGTATATGTTTGTGTGTGTATATATATGTGTACATTGAGATGTATGGGTATGTATATGTGCGTGTGTGGACGTGTATGTATATACATGTGTATGGGGGTGGGTTGGGCCATTTCTTTCGTCTGTTTCCTTGAGCTACCTCGCAAACGCGGGAAACAGCGACAAAGCAAAATATATATATATATATATATATATATATATATATATATATATATATATATATATATATATATATATATATATACATACGCCTATTCATCAATTGATGAATAGATGGATGAATCTCTCTCTTCTTTCACATCTGCACAGAATTACAGCATAAATGTTCTTTGTAAAGTTAGGCATACCTTCAAGAAGACAAGAGGTGTTTTGATTTTACTTCTTTTTCTAGAAAGGAACCTTTTTTATCCTTGACAATAATCGTCCCAATAATTTTATAATTCAACCTTTCCTCCTGTCATCCGACCTTATCAATCTATTGCTTACTCTCCCACTGATAAAGCAATTATTTTTGGTACCTTATTTTGGACTTAGTCAACCTTCTGATAACTCCGCTACTAATCCTCCGTCCCTCATCTCCTCCCACTGACTCTCTACCAACTCCAATAGTTCCCTCACGCAGGGCCTTCTAAGCACTCTCTCAGCTCCAGGTGGGCGAAGCGTATGGATCATATGGCTTACCTCCTCCAAGTCTAAGGAAGCGTACGTCTGAGCTAGCACCAACCAGTGCTTCCCTATTTCGCCTCCCTCTCCAAAAAGAGCCTAGACTTTCCCCTGTTTTGGGGAGCATTCCTTAATGCAGCCCATCCCTGATATAACTTTCTAGTCCATCACCCCTTTGCTCTGACGTATGCTATCTCCAAAGTCTCTGAAGTTCTCGTTAACCCCCACTTCCTTACACATTTCGAACCCACTTCCGATCTTTCAGGTCATCGATGTTGACTTCGAAGTGCTGGGTCTGTCGGTAATCTCTCGTGTGTGACTCACTTCAGGTGTTCATCTCTCAAGGAGTTTAATGAAGCTCTTGTCGCAGCTTCCGACATCTCTAAATCTAAGCTGTAAAATTTCCCTCCTTCTACCGACATTCTCTCTTCATTCAACCTTTCCTACCTTTGACAGTCAGGTGTACAAGCACCTGCATGACGCCTGATACATAAGGATCATCTGCCCCCCACCTATGACCCCCTCATAGATGTCCCTCTGAAGCCGACACCTCCTGAAGCCAATACCCAGACATGACCATCCTCAGTGCTGTCGACAAACTACCCCTCCAACTGATCAAGCTCCTCGGCTGAACATAGTCTCTCAACCCCACGAGGAATAACAGGAACCTATGAAGTTCTTCCTGGATGTAATCCCAGATCTGTGCTGGAAGATCAATCCTCCAACTGGCTGCCTACTCTTCCTCCTCCTCCTCTTCCTGCTGCTGCTGCCGCTGCTCCTCTTCCTCTTGCTGCTGCTGGTGCTCCTCCTCCTCCTCCTCTCACTCGACTCGAGTTAACAGGGTGGCAGCGAGGAGCAGCCGGATGTTGTCCTAACTGATGGCCTCTGGTGCCGTTCTCCTTCATATTATGACTCAGCTGGTGCCAACATACTGCTCTACTAACTCCTCTCTCTCCCTCTCTCTCTCTCTCTCTCTCTCTCTCTCTCTCTCTCTCTCTCTCTCTCTCTCTCTGTTTCCTCTTTCTCGCTTACTTCCTCCCTTGCCTGCCTACCTTTGCGTCCCCTTTGCCTATCCTCTTAACTGCCTGCTCGCCCCTTACCTGCTTTCTACTTCGTATCTACTGTGGCCCCACCTTTTCTACCCCCCCTTTCCGTTTGCTGCTTTCATCCGGACCCCACGTAGGTGGCTGACACCTTACCACCTGGCAGGTCACCCTATGTAGCTTGACCTCTCCTAGCATTCGGTGGAGGTCACAACACCATGCACCTGACCCCTCTCCTAGCACTCAGAGGAGGTCATACCACCATGCAACTAACCCTTCCCCCCCCCCCCCCCCCCCACCTTCCTGGCATCAAGGAGGCTGTCAGATCATGCGTCACGGCTGACCTTAGACCCCCCCACCTCCCCCCCCCTTCCCCGCTCAAGCCCCAGGAGGTGATCGGGGTGGTGGGGTCAAAGGCAATGTTGTAACAAGAAGCTTCACCGCTCTGACCCTCACCAAAAAAAAAAAAAAATATCTGAATTTTTTTCTTTCTATGCAAACTTCGGTTTTGCTTTGATACGCTGAAAGCTATCAGATTTCCACTGATGATATCAATATTCAGGAAGGCTTCCATTTACACACACAAAAAAGGAGTGTCTTTGCCACTGAAGGTAAAACTGCGCTCCTACGTATATAGCATGTGTTCAGAGATTTTATATACGCTGTTGTATATCTAAATGGAACTGCGTGTATAAATTCTATATCATATGATGCCGTGGAAAAGTAATGCTTGTTATGTTTTCGAAATACATGTTGCAGCGTGGGTACACTTGTAACAAAGGCATCACATTTTCATAAAGTAAAAGTACAAAGTATATTGAGACAGAGACCCAGTACATGTACGGGATATATACTTCAGTGAAGTGTACATCTGCTTTATTTACAGTATGAGAGATTGTAGCATCCTATTTCTATTTCTATTTCTATTTGCCTTTTCGCATTTAGATGTTATCCTGAAACATTACCCTGAAACAAAGATATTACTGTCCTTATCAGCATCTTTATTATCATCAATAACTAATTACAATAGTTTCCCATCTTTTTTCTCCTTGTCAGCACCTCTGGCATCATCAATATCTAATCATTAATGCTTCCTTAACTACTTTGCCCTTTTCAACATCTCTATTAGCATCAATAACAAATCATGATTGTTTCCTTATCTACTTCCTTAATGTTGAAGCCTCGAAGTGAGATGAATGAGAATAGGTCTTATATGGAAAGAAGAGGAAAATGGTCTATGGTTCTTTTAGGGGGGGCGAGGTATAAAACCTGCTCTTTAAAAAGGTAAATATAAAATGTCGATAAAGGAAAAATAAATGAGGAGGAAATGTGTTTGTTGTAAGGGTTCCTAATGTTTCTTGATTTACAAAAACGATCCAGCGTTTATATAAACTCTCCATACAAGCCCTTGTCAGATGGTATTAACCAATAATAATCCTCTGATGGGTTCTGAAACTTGTGGGGGTCTTAGCAAGAGTGTTAGGTTGCCTTTAGATAATCCGGAACACCTGATGAAGGTGTTAAAGACTTTTCGGTTGGTGGATGTGGTAGTTGGACGTTGAGGGCTTAGACGACCCCGGGCAGTTAACAAGCCTACAGCCGAATGATAACCAGCCAACCAAGTTAACCTAATTTGATTGTTCTGCCATGATCTACTCCCGGCTTTGCAAATGACCAGCCAATCAACTCAGTCCAATGTGATCGTTCTGGCACAACCCACTCCCACGTAGTGCAGAGGTTACCTCGATGCACTGATGTTGCATCCCTCTCTATATCTTCACGAACTGTCATACATTTATTCACCAGTTAAAAGCAGTCTATGTTGATTCTACTGCTTTTCAGGGGACAGTTTTTTTTCATTTAGGAGTGTTAAGGCCAGACCATCACGCTCAGACCCTGGGGTCTGTGTGGTCCATGTATCTATGTAACGTTACGTAACCTCTGAAAACTTCAGAAACTCAGTCCATGATATGGGGACCTCCTAAACCTAGCACGGTAGCTTAGTTATAATGAGACAGAAGACCATCAGTCTTGCCACAGAGGGCGTGAGGCGCAAGAGAATGCAAAAGGAAAGCAAGCAGCAACAGACCATTAGGTCCTTTGGGAGTTGCTTGCGATTGTGGAATAGAACAGACACAGATTTTGGTATGGTAAGGGTGGAATAACAAAGAAATGTCATAATGAGAAATACCTGTTAGGTTAGGTTCGGTTAGGTTAGTTAGGCTGAATTAGGTTAGGTTAAGTCAGGTTAGGTTAGGCAAGGTTAGATTAGGTTAAGTTATGTTAGGTTAAGTTAGGTTAGGGTAGGGTAGGTTAGGTTAGGTTAGGTTAGGTTAGGTTAGGTTAGGTTAGGTTAAGTTAGGTTAGGTTAGGTTAGGTTAGGTTAGGTTAGGTTAAGTTAGGTTAGATCACACAACAGGAAATTGTAGGTGAGTGTTTTCACAGTCGGTCAGGGATTCAGTATGCGAAAGAAGAAAGACTGAGGAAAAAGCAGAGAATGTGAGAAATAAAGATGACAAATTAAACCTACAATAAAACTGAATGAAATTCTGAAAGACATATTGAATGAAAATATATCTAGGGATATGATGGTAGTCTGTAGAGAGAAAGAGAAAAAGAAAGACCTTGCTTGATGAAATGTTATATAATCAAAATGATTAATGAGAATATATAACTTTAGATGGAGGGGCTGAATTCCCTGGAAAACAGTTATTAAGGTAAAGAAAAAATAACTGGAGTGAAGAATTGCAGTGCCTTATGTAGAAGATAAATGACATGATGGCTTAATATAGATCAAAATCAGAAAGAAAAAAATATCTTGACGGATTCAATAAAGATTTAGATTAGATAATCTGAAAAATTAGGTATGTGGAAGAGCGAGTCTGTTTGAACGATGAAGTGTGGTAGAGAGAGATAGTGCACAGCTGGCAAGAGGGAATGATATTGGGAAGGTTTGAGAGAGAATTTGTAAGAATAAATACGTAAAAATATTACGAACGATATAGGCATTGTCTTAATGGAATATTTTGGAAAGAGACAAGAGAAACTAGACTATCAAAAAGAAAGGTATAGAAGTGGAATATTGCGTATAGGATAATATAGTGTATAGGGTAAGTATAGGGTACTGCAGGGTATAGGGCATATATCAGGTGATATAAGTAATAGGGCATGTATATTACAGGGTTTATAGCATGTATACGGTAATATAGGGTATAGGGAATGTAGAGAGTAATAAATGTGATGGGGTAATATTGGGTATAGGCTAATATAGCTTATAGGGCATGTACTGGGCAATACAGGGTATAGTACATGTATAAGATAACATAGGATATAGGACATGAAGAGGGTAATACAGGGTATAGAACATTTATAGAGAAATATAGAGCATAAGACAATGGTTAAGATGGTCAAGAGCGGAGGTAGGGAAATAGGAGACGAGAACAAAGAGTTTCCTTTGTGCCATATGGCTTGACGAAAGCAGTGACTGCATACATATTAATAATGATAATAATAATACCTAAGAATTCCTTTGGAAAAAGGACGCCTTTTCTAAGAACTTCTGGTGCCCAAGGCTGCGTTACGCTCAGCAGCAGAGACAGTATGGACTCTTCTGAAACGAGAACATTTCTAATGAGACTGTACTCTGCAGCATCGTCAGCTGACGATGCTGCAGCCTCACGAATGATGACTTTTCACTCGAGGTGTAAATTCAAGCAGGAGGAGTACGGAAATCCGAGATCATCCTGCCCCTGCAGCTAACCGTAGCGCAAGTTGGCAGCATGCAGGAGCCCCTAGATAAGAAGTTCGGGTGTTATACACAAACACACACACACACACACACACACACATACACACACACACACATATATATATATATATATATATATATATATATATATATATATATATATATATATATATATATATATATATATATATATATATATATATATATATATATGGTAAATTATATGGGAGGGTATTGATTGAGAGGGTGAAGGCATGTACAGAGCATCAGATTGGGGAAGAGCAGTGCGGTTTCAGAAGTGGTAGAGGATGTGTGGATCAGGTGTTTGCTTTGAAGAATGTATGTGAGAAATACTTAGAAAAGCAAATGGATTTGTATGTAGCATTTATGGATCTGGAGAAGGCATATGATAGAGTTGATAGAGATGCTCTGTGGAAGGTATTAAGAATATATGGTGTTGGAGGCAAGTTGTTAGAAGCAGTGAAAAGTTTTTATCGAGGATGTAAGGCATGTGTACGTGTAGGAAGAGAGGAAAGTGATTGGTTCTCAGTGAATGTAGGTTTGCGGCAGGGGTGTGTGATGTCTCCATGGTTGTTTAATTTGTTTATGGATGGGGTTGTTAGGGAGGTGAATGCAAGAGTCCTGGAAAGAGGGGCAAGTATGAAGTCTGTTGGGGATGAGAGAGCTTGGGAAGTGAGTCAGTTGTTGTTCGCTGATGATACAGCGCTGGTGGCTGATTCATGTGAGAAACTGCAGAAGCTGGTGACTGAGTTTGGTAAAGTGTGTGGAAGAAGAAAGTTGAGAGTAAATGTGAATAAGAGCAAGGTTATTAGGTACAGTAGGGGTGAGGGTCAAGTCAATTGGGAGGTGAGTTTGAATGGAGAAAAACTGGAGGAAGTGAAGTGTTTTAGATATCTGGGAGTGGATCTGTCAGCGGATGGAACCATGGAAGCGGAAGTGGATCATAGGGTGGGGGAGGGGGCGAAAATTTTGGGAGCCTTGAAAAAAGTGTGGAAGTCGAGAACATTATCTCGGAAAGCAAAAATGGGTATGTTTGAGGGAATAGTGGTTCCAACAATGTTGTATGGTTGCGAGGCGTGGGCTATGGATAGAGATGTGCGCAGGAGGATGGATGTGCTGGAAATGAGATGTTTGAGGACAATGTGTGGTGTGAGGTGGTTTGATCGAGTAAGTAACGTAAGGGTAAGAGAGATGTGTGGAAATAAAAAGAGCGTGGTTGAGAGAGCAGAAGAGGGTGTTTTGAAATGGTTTGGGCACATGGAGAGAATGAGTGAGGAGAGATTGACCAAGAGGATATATGTGTCGGAGGTGGAGGGAACGAGGAGAAGAGGGAGACCAAATTGGAGGTGGAAAGATGGAGTGAAAAAGATTTTGTGTGATCGGGGCCTGAACATGCAGGAGGTGAAAGGAGGGCAAGGAATAGAGTGAATTGGAGTCATGTGGTATACAGGGGTTGACGTGCTGTCAATGGATTGAATCAAGGCATGTGAAGCGTCTGGGGTAAACCATGGAAAGCTGTGTAGGTATGTATATTTGCGTGTGTGGACGTGTGTATGTACATGTGTATGGGGGGGGTTGGGCCATTTCTTTCGTCTGTTTCCTTGCGCTACCTCGCAAACGCGGGAGACAGCGACAAAGTATAAAAAAAAAAAAAAAAAAAAATATATATATATAATATATATATATATATATATATATATATATATATATATATATATATATATATATATATATATATATATATATGCGTGTGTGTGTGTGTGTGTGTGTGTGTGTGTGTGTGTCTAACGTGCACATCATTTCTTATTTTACAGACATTTAATTTCCACGACGAGAATTACGAAAGTGTACCAACTCGAGAACGAAAATAATGTCACTGAATTTATTCTTAGAGTTAACACAGGTAGCCACCTGAACAGCACACAGGTTCAGTCTGTTACTGACAGTATTCAAAATAAATAACTCTCACTAATATAGGTTTTCAAAATGCTATAAGTGAATTGGATTAAGGGGGCAGCGACGGTGTTTCCTGTGGGGAAGGGGAGCGCCAGGAATGTATGTAGGCAATCAAGTATGAATACGTACATGTGGATATATGTCTATGTCTGTGTATGTATATGTATGTATATGTGCGTGTATGGGCGTTAATATATATATATATATATATATATATATATATATATATATATATATATATATATATATATATATATATATATATATATATATATATAATATATATATATATATATATATATATATATATATATATATATATATATATATATATATATATATATATATATATATATATATATTTATATATATACACCCGAAGGAGCGGGGAATGCGATTGTCAAATTTGTGTTGCAGTTGAGTTGTATGTGGCACTGGGAAACGCCTCTCACTGCAGCAGTCCGCCTTTTAGGAAAATGAAATATGTGCCAAGTCTGGACTGGTGACACTCTGCTGGATATGCTGGCAAGGAGGAGGAGGAGGAGGACGAGAGAGAGAGAGAGAGAGAGAGAGAGAGAGAGAGAGAGAGAGAGAGAGAGAGAGAGAGAGAGAGAGAGAGAGAGAGAGAGAGAGGGGGGGGGGGTTTCACTCTGGTGTAAAAAAGACAGGCGTGATGTGTAAATGATGGCACGTCTTAAAATGTTGTTAAGGAAGGGTGGCGTAAATTACTGTAAAATGGCTGGATGGTTGACTTGAAGCTAAGTTTCATACCGGTTTAAATTCACGCTACACCACGTCATGTAAATGTTGGGATTTCTTAATGTAAATCGTATTGTGAGTAGCGAGCCATACAGTGGAAGTAAGTGAGTACATCCCTGTAAGTGACGGAATATATTACCGTAAAAACTAAGTTACTTAATAAGAAATATGCTAAAGTGTAAAGTATGGGGTAGTTTACCGTAAATGATACATTTCAGTTATGATCAACGAGGTAGTTTTATGTAAACAATAGATTCTTCCATGTGCATTAAGTAGTGATAAATGTAAATGGTGAAAATCGTGCTGTAAATGACGGAATACTTAAGAGTAAATGACAGTGTACACCTAGAAATACTGGAACAACATGGTGTAAATGAGGGTGAATTTCGGTGTAAATAACTGAGTAGTTTAGACAGAGGTGTTTCGTGTAAATGGTGGAATAGTTTAATGTAAATGACAAGGCAATCTAGTGTAAATGACGGAGTGTTTTAGCATAAATGGTGGAAAAGTTTAATGTCACGTTAATATGAGTTAGTGCAATTAACAATACGCAGTAAGTTAGTGTAATTTACATTTGCATCAATGTAAATGAAAACGTGTATTGTAGAATACAGAATGATTTACAGAGAGTAACGGTTACTTTCATGCACATGACCGTCCAGTTTATGCTAATATCCGGTTTCATTAATGTAAATGAGATATCGTTCATTGTAAATGTCGGCTTTATGAACTGTAAACAAAACGTAGCTGGGTTGTAATACAAGAGGGTTGTGTTCGAAGACTCGCTCTGCACACCAGGCTGTAACACTGAGAGTACAGTCTCGTCAAAGAACTTCGCACTCTAAAGGAGTCTACATTTCCCTGCTACTGGAAGCAGCGTAACCTTGAGCTGCAAGAGCCTTTGGGAAAGGTCTTCGGTGACGCCAGGACTCTTCAACAGATTTTAGTCCCTGGATGATGATTAGATAAAAATGATCACAGGATTAATCATTTCTTCTAACTAAGGACCACCAGTAAAAGACGTAAATGACTGATTACCTTAGTATAAACGTCTGATTACATTGATGTAAATGACTGATTACCTTAGCGTAAATGAAAACGTCTATTCTGTCATATGAAAGAATTTTTCTTTTTTCTTTTCTTTTTTTTTGAATTCTGGTGACAGTTTAGTCAATCTATATGAGAGCGATGTGGCATATGAGGAGCGACGTGCTGTCAGTGGACTGGTGACACGGCAAGTGAAACGGTTAGGAGAGGTCTGTCAGGCCTGGTTGTTGATGGAGGGGCCATATGAGGATATTCCCTCAAAGGCCCAGTCCTCTGTTCTTAACGCTACCTCGCTAATGCGGGAAATGGCGAATAGTATGAAAAAAAAAAAAAAAAAATATATATATATATATATATATATATATATATATATATATATATATATATATATATATATATATATATAAACCACAAAGAAATCCAAAGCCCTCTTAGGACAGCATGCCAATAAATCACAACTTGGCTCTTGACCATCTGAAAGTTTATCATCACTTTCATCTTCTCTGGGGCAAAACAAGTGCAACAGAAGGCCATACGTCACACGGACCGGAAAACCTGGCCGCCCGACACGGTTAAGCCTCTGGTGGCTATGATATAGCATGGGGAACGGAGGAGAGCAGAGCAATGCGGAGGTAGAAGGCACAAGAGCGTATATTTGTGGCCACAGATGATTCTCGCGATATCTTGCTTGCTACCCTTCCTCGACTCACTTTATTAGCCTGGAGTCCTCCTACGTGGCTGGTGGGAAGTGAGACGTATGTGTGGTCAGTGAGAGTTATACTACGGTGGGGAACCGTGTGGTAGGATTTCTGACGGTCGCACGAGAGAGGGGTGTACGCTATGCTGTTCTTTGTTTACACCAGCGTGGGAAGTTTGTGGTATGCTGTTTCGTGGGGTGTATAATATTCTTCATTTTCTATGGATGAATAAATGAATAGGTTCATAGTTATCCATACCCCTTCCTCGTGCAACCCCACAACATCAGCCACTGATTACTGCTATCATCTATACTCGAAAACTTACAAAAAACGTATCCACATTAGGATCAAACAAAATGTCCTACTCTGACCAAACCAGTGGAGCTTTCGACCCAATAACTCTGCTTACACGAAGGACACAAACCTCTTACAACACATCCTCGATAGCGTTAACTTGCTCTAACCCCTCTCTTCGCTAAGTGTTAGCGGCAGTAGACATCAAAATACCAATCCTCACCGTACTTTAGACATATTGTCACATGAAGGGTACTTGACCTCACCATTCAAAAATATGACCAAAACTGGTTAGGTAACTTTACAGATAGGCGCTAAAGTCAGTCCTTCACAAAGGCTTCATCTGCAGAATTTTCAAACTCTGCAGTGGAGTCCTCCAGGGCGCTGTTCTTTCTCCAACCTTCTTCAGTCACTTTTTGCACGGCCTCCCGAAACCCACAGTGTGAGAGTCTTCCACTATACATATAAGAGCTCACGGTTATCCCTCAAACACCAGAACAACAAACAGACAACAACAATAAACTTGCATCTCTGCCACTATGCAACAGTAACACATGGTAAGTCAAAAGTAGATAGCCGCCGTCACCCTCTTTATCCCCTAATAGATATGAACCCAACTTCAACCCTTGCGTAACCCTGGATTATCAACCACTCCCACCCAACACGTATCCATTCGTAATAGGCACGACGCATGACACACACACACACACACAAACACACACACACACACACACCACGAACATACCATTAGTAGTACATATTCACACGTGTGGGTGTGTGTGTGTGTGTGTGTGTGTGTGTGTGTGTGTGTGTGTGGCGATCCGTTGTGCTGTCATCAAGGGTTGAACCGGTATATATAAGGGTTGTAGAGCGTGATCAAGGGTCGCATCTTCATGCTCAAGGGTTATATCATCGTGCTCATGAGATGAATGGCCTTGCGAGAGTTCTCTCGATGCACTAGACCTTAAGGTGATATTCTCTCTTAGTGGTATGAAAAGCTTAGAAGCTTTTAGCTGAAGCTCAGCATTAAGCTTAACATAGAGAACTGAGGACTATAGCAAGACGGTACGGTACGTAAAAAGCTGAGGGGAAGGGGAGAGGGTGGGTTTTCCTGCTCTTCCCATCACTGAGCGTCCCACACCACCCCCTGCTCACGTGGAACAGCCGGTGTGTGTGTGTGTGTGTGTGTGTGTGTGTGTGTGTGTGTGTGTGTGTGTGTGTGTGTGTCATCCCATCCGTGATAGTCAAGCATTTCTCTCTCTCTCTCTCTCTCTCTCTCTCTCTCTCTCTCTCTCTCTCTCTCTCTCTCTCTCTCTCTGCTTTGATATCCTTTTCTTCTACTGCTTTCAAGGGGATATTTTTCCTCTTTTTTTTTAAGCGATAAGGCCAGACCACCTAGCTTGGACCTTGGGGTCTGTGTGGTCCGTGTATCTCTCTCTCTCTCTCTCTCTCTCTCTCTCTCTCTCTCTCTCTCTCTCTCTCTCTCTCTCTCTCTCTCTCTCTCTCTCTCTCTCCATGTTAAATCAGCTGGTGTTTACAGATGACACGGCTCTGGTGGCAGACACCGAGGAGCGTAAATACAAACAGAAGCGAGGTAGTGAGTCGCAGGAGGGAGCTGGGAGTGAGACAGGATGGTTTGAGGGGGAAGGTCTGAACATGGTGGACCTGGAGTGCTTTAGGTATCTGGGCGTGGATGTGGCAACGGATGGAAATGTGAAACTAAGGTTTCATGAGCCGTGAAGAAACGGAAGTTTTAGGTCCTGGGTACATTATATGGAGCGTGTGGAACGAGACGTGACTGTGTGAAAAGGCAAAGATAGATAGGTAGGCACGTTTGTAGGTACGGTATCCGTGACAGTGGTGTATGGACGTGTCTCAGGCGCTGAACGCGAAAAGAAAAGAGAAGAAAACGACGAGCGGAGACGGGTTTGGAAATGAAAGTGTCTGCGGACGAAATCTGACACCAAGTTGGTTGATCATGTACGGAATGACAGTGTAAGAGAGAGAGAGAGAGAGAGAGAGAGAGAGAGAGAGAGAGAGAGAGAGAGAGAGAGAGAGAGAGATTAATGGCAGTCAACATAGAATAATTGAGGGGGGGAGGGGGTAATCAGGGTGTGCTTAAATGGCTCGGGCATATGGAGCGGATGAGCGAAGAGGGACTGACAGAGAGGATCTAGTTATCTGAGACGGAGAGACAACAGCGGAGGGAGAGAACAAGAGGAAATGGAAAAATGGAGTGGAGGCTTTGGGGCATCGGGGCCTGAACAATCAGGAGGGTATGAGGAATGCAGAGAATACAGTGAACTTGATCGTTTGACCGGTGTGGTATACTGGGTACGGGAAGGGGATGTGTAGTCTACCTGCTGAACCAGGGCATTAAATGCGTTCTTGATAAACCATGGAATAGTCCGAGAGGCTTGGCTGTGAATGGTAAGTTCTGGTTTCAGTACACTGTACATGAGAAATAGGAAGCGGGTCGGAGCGAATCATGGGGGCCAATGTGTTTCATTACTTACGCTACCTCGCTTGACAGAAGAAATTAGATGTAAATTATTATCATTATCATTATTATCATTATTATTATCATTGTTATTATTATCATTACTGTTACTATTAATATTATCATTACTACCATCATTATTTAACAATTATTGCAATTATCATTGCAATTATTAACATTATTATTATCATTATTATTATTGTTATTAATATTATTATTATTATTAGTATTATTATTGGTATTACTATTATTATCATCATTATTATCATAATTGTTATTATCATCATTATCATTATCATCATTATCATCATCATTATTATCATTATCATTATTATTATTATCATTATTATTACTATTACTATCGTTATCATCACTATCATTATCATTATCACTATTATCATTATTATTTTCATCATCATTTTACCATTATCACTATTATTACTATCACTGTCATGATCATATTATCACACATCAAAAAGGCGTTGATAATTGCACAACCACATCGAATCGGTAATATGGAAATATCGTGATTTACGCAAGTGTCGTAAAGATTTCCAGAGAAAACGAGTAGAGTGTTGTCTCATCACCACACCTCCCTCGCAAAGAAAACGATGGTTTCATTAAGCATGGTTTGAATAGCGAAAGACGAGGAGATATGATACTTATCGTTCTGAGACACTAGGTCTGACATGTCGTTAGCAATTCATCATCTAACCTTCACCTTGAACAACACAATTCAGGTATGTGCTCTCTAAATCGCTTGTGTTGAAAGAGATTCAATGCATCTAACCTTCACTGAGGTCTATCTAATAGTAAGCTATGACGATTTGATCCCTCATCAGCAGAGAGACAGGATCTGATCTTCACATGAGGTAAGGCTTTAATAAGATCAGCAACAGGCCAACAGGATCTGACCTTTATACATATTTCCAGAAAGGGGTTTCAGGGTATGACCTTTACCTAATTACAGCCACGGACTGAAGGAGTTGATTTCTGAATATCTCCAAGAACGGAATACAGGAAACTGAATATTTAATGTTTCCAACAATAGAATATCGGACACTGTACAGTGAATCTCTTCCACGAGGGATGCAGCATTCCTAACCGCTGTCTCCCTCATGTACATTTTCCTAGGTTCTAACCTCTGATATTTGCCAGCAACGGAGCATTTGGTGGTAGCACGGAAAGCGTACATGCATCTGTTTAGGTATGTAAGGCGCGGCAGACGCAAACTGTGCACGGAATACAGACGAAGCACAAGGTCTCCGAGTTTTGCGAGGTGACAAATTTAACTTCAGGAAACGCAGACTAAAAGTACTTTATGACCAACAAGACAGAAAGGCAGAGGGACTTAAAAGGGCAACAGACCACTGGGTCCCTGCGAAGCTGTTTGTGATAGTGGGAAGATATCAGAAACTCACAGATTACTGTGGTCAAAGCCAGAAGGCAACACGGATAATTCATAAAGCTAACAGACTATCAGTGTGGCTAAGGAGGCGAGACAATGTTAGACGTGGACTTAAAGCGATATACTTACCAAGTCTTTTCTTACAACGCATCTCTAGAACTGCCTTTAACTACCCTAACTGGCAAATCATTCCATACGTTAACAATCCCGTTGAAGAAAAAAGTAATTGGCCTTACTCGAGGTGAAGCGTTTGCTTACGTGTTTGATGTTAACAAATTACATGATTATTAATTACATGATGAGCATCTTATTTTCCCCCCAATTCTTTTTCTTATTTCTTCACTCAAGGTCTGGCCTTCATGAGTACACAACTGTGTCTGTGACTGTAGCCTTTGACACAGATGAATTGGTCTGTCATAGCGCCAAATGTAAGGCTACAGCAAATGGATCATATCAGAAGCTGCAGTCCACCTCAGCTCAGAAGCCAAGCGTCTAGGATATGGGCAAAGGTTCTGACATCATCGAAATGCCATCCCTCAGTCCCTCCAACTCTCTCAACATCTCCAGACAACAGACAGGATGTTTTAGTGGGACGTTAGCTATCATCGAACGCATCTATAAATGCACGAACATATATCGAAATTTATTCCACCCTCCTGCCACTGTAGTTTCTGATGCCATTCACCAATATATACAAACCGTATAAGAAAAAAAAAAACGTAGCTTAAAGACAAAATGTTGTTCTTACTGCGCTTGTACGTTGAGGAGAACAAAGAGGAAAGAAAATATATATATGACCACTTCGGGCTGTGCTTTGAGTTGTAACTCTGCATTGTTCAGTACTCTGTCATTTGAACACCTCCTCACACAGGCCTTGAAAATCTCCCTCACACAAGAGACACGGTACAAAATGCCATATTTCTCCAGCACAAGTCTTAGGGTTTGGGCATCAAGGTCGACCGGGTTCCAGCAACTTTCAACATCCCATGGTCAACACACACACACACACAAACACACACACACACAAGGCTTCATCACAAACGGGAGCAAAACGCCCCACAAAACTACTGGAGTTTATACGAAGCAGATTCGGAAGAGGATTCGAAACGTGTGTTTCAAACGTCACTGGTGTCTCACGCAGACTCAGAATCTTGTTTGAGGTTCGGATCCGACTAAGAGTTCTCGAACCTAATGCGATTTTCTAATCACGAAAAATAGATACGTACACCTATGTTTTCCAATTAATCATACATACGCACACGTATCTTTTCCAATTAATCATGTATACACACACCCATGTTTTCCAATAAATCATAGATACGCACACGTATGTTTTCCAATTAATCATACATACTTACACCTATATTTTCCTATCAATCATACATATGTTGACGTATGTTTTCCAATTAATCATATATACGTACACCTCTGTTTTCCAATTGATCAAACATACGTACACATATGTTTTCGAATTACTTATACATACGTAAGCCTGTGTTCCCAATCAATCATGTATACGTACACGTGTTTTCCAATTTATCATACATACGTACACGTATGTTTTCCAATTAATCATACATACGTACACCTATGTTTTCCAATTAATCATACATACATACACCTATGTTTTCCAATTAAACATACAATTAACGAATTACAATAATCATTCCACTCTGGTTCTTGCACAATGACCTACATCCCATAATGACCAGGTATTATAAGGACACAACAAGAAGCTGATGTATCAACACAATATAACCTTGACGTATTGGGAGACCAGTGATTGTGTTGATTCAGTGACCCCTAGTGTTGCATTAATCTCGGACAGTGTTGCATGAATCCTAGACAGTGTTGTATGAATCCCGAACAGTGTTGCATCAATCCTAGACAGTGTTGTATTAATCCCGGACAGTGTTGCAATAACCCCGGACAGTGTTGCAATATTCCTGGACAGTACTGCATTAACCCCGGACAGTGTTGCAATATTCCTGGACAGTGTTGCATTGATCCTGGACAGTGTTGCAATAATCCTGGACAGTGCTGCATTGATCCTGGACAGTGTTGCAATAACCCTAGACAGTGTTGCATTAATCCTGGACAGTGTTGCAATAACCCTAGACAGTGTTGCATTATGACCTCAGGTCTCGGTACCACTTGGCAGGCTGTGTCTCGCTCTCACGCGCCTCCTGAACAATCTAATCAGGTTAAAAGGCCGGCTCTCCACCTCCTCAAGGAAGTCTTTTAAGATTTTGTTCTTTTGTCATTTTCTCAACATTTCGCAATTCGCTCTCTCTCTCTCTCTCTCTCTCTCTCTCTCTCTCTCTCTCTCACACACACACACACACACATATATATATATATATATATATATATATATATATATATATATATATATATATATATATATATATATATATATATATATATATATATATTGGAAAATCACATGTTTACCAAATGGCGTCCTAACCTCGCCTCTTCGATATATATCAACTGACTGTTATATTTCTCTCTTGTGTCTACTGACTGTTATATTTCTCTCTTGTGTCTCCCCTGATGATGTGATTATTACACGAAAGTGCACTTGGGAACTTTTCGTGTTTCATTTTCCCCGTGGACTCATAGGAATATATATATATATATATATATATATATATATATATATATATATATATATATATATATATATATATATATAGAAAGCCTCCCCTCGATCATACCTTTCCCTCTCCCCTTAACTTGTACCTTCGACATGAAAAAATAGGAGAATGATATCTTTCTTCTCACTAACTTTTCCTTGTTGACAAACTTTACATAAGTCTCGCTGGAGGAGGAGGAGGAGGAGGAGGAGGAGGAGGAGGGTGAGTGAGCGGTAATATGTCATGTGTTTCTTTATTCCAACTTTCCATACCTGAAGATCTAGTGAATCGCTTTGCACGCGTTATGTGAGGGGATCGAGCGGGGTGGTGGGGGAGAAAGGAGAAACGTCAGTGAGAGAGAGAGAGAGAGAGAGAGAGAGAGAGAGAGAGAGAGAGAGAGAGAGAGAGAGAGAGAGAGAGAGAGAGAGAATATTTGCTCTCCCTCTCTCGCTGGTCTGTATGTACATCCCTATGTTCCTCTTCCCGAAGGAGACTGACGCTTGAAATTTTTGAACCGCAGTACGAGGTTCCGACAGAGGTGCATCTTTGATGATGATTCTGCAGGCGGATGTCAGTGTGTCTATCAAGGCAGCTGGTCGCTGATTTACTGACAGACGTGTGCACCCAATAAAGGACTTAGTGAGAGAGAGAGAGAGAGAGAGAGAGAGAGAGAGAGAGAGAGAGAGAGAGTAAGCTCATAAACAGAGGTCACAGGTCAGAGAGAGAGAGACATGGGCACAGTCGGCGCCTATGTATCTGAATAAAACATCTGCGTCGGGCGGTGGTTGAGATGTGTGGTGATGTACGAGATGTTATGGGAAAACGTTTTGGTCCCTCCGTCTCTACCAACGTCGTAACACAATTCTTGCGATTCTCCTTGGCCTTCCTCGTCTAGCGCTCGTGAAGCTAAAGCACTCGAAACCAGCCACCAGCTCTTTATTCAAAAACAAAGGGCTTAAGTTTACCGATCATTTCAGTACCTTATATTCACAAATTCCCCCCCTCCCCCATAAGGCACGACACCAACAAAACACAGTTACACTAAACACATTCGGTAAACAGTAAACAACCGACCTACGACCTAAATCTTCAAATTCCACTCCACCCGACAATCATATACGTAAAACTGAAATCCCAAGACATGTACGAATTACACTTTCTTATTTACATTCTGGACAAAAAACCCATCTCTCCAACATTACACACACACACACACACACACACACACACACACACACACGCACACACACACACGTACATTCAACATATCACAAGGTCCCTCATGAGCATAATGCAGTTCCCGTACTGAAGACACTGAACACACGCTCCTGTCTTGTCTTGCACTCACCCTAAAGAAAGCCAGTTATACAGTAAGACGACTACATGACTTGGGCTCCTGCCTGATGGAGGTGACTGGGGCAGGAGCATAAGATGAGGTAGTGTAATGATTTCTGTATCTAGAAACCTCATCACAATGATACGCAGAGTTCTGAATACCTCATCACAATGATAAGCAGAGTTCTGAATACCTTATTACAATGATACGCAGAGTTCTAAACACCTCATCGCAATGATACACAGAGTTCTGAATACCTCATCACAATGATAAGCAGAGTTCTGAATACCTTATTACAATGATACGCAGAGTTCTGAATACCTCATCACAATGATACACAGAGTTCTAAACACTTCATCACAATGATAAGCAGAGTTCTGAATACCTCATCGCAATGATACGCAGAGTTCTAAACACTTCATCGCAATGATACGCAGAGTTCTTAATACTTCATCACAATAATACGCAGTTCTATATGCCTGATCACCTCTTCAAACCTCACTACATTACTACGCAGAGATGAAGGGAGTGAAAAAAAAGGATGTCTACTCAACTCGATCAATGAAGATTTTTCTCGTGAATGCAAAACCTGAAATCATTAATATTCGGGGTTTTTTTATTGATCCTCAAGACAATATATCAACTTTTTAAAGAAACAATGGAAAGTGAAAAACCTTCTCCTGCGGAGGACGAAAGGAATTCCAAGTGTGTTTGTTCTCACAATTTTATGAGAGAATCTCTAAAGTTGGAGTAGTTTGAGATTAAAGATGATGATTACGGCATAAAACAATAAAGCACTTCGAAATATCTGCAAAGTTTCCTCCAGCCTACAGGGCTTGGCTTGGTCGTGGAGCAGAGCTACGGTACGGTGGTGGTTGGTGGTGATGGTGGTGGTGGTGGTGGTTGGTGGTTGCTGGTAGTGGTGGTGATGGTGGTGGTGATGGGGGTGGTGATGGTGGTTGGTGGTTGCTGGTAGTGGTGGTGGTGGTGGTGGTGGTGGTGATGGTGGTGGTGGTAGTGGTGGTGATGGTGGTGGTGGTGGTTGGTGGTGATGGTGATGGTGATGGGGGTGGTGATGGTGGTTGGTGGTTGCTGGTAGTGGTGGTGGTGGTGGTGGTTGGTGGTGGTAGTAGTTGTGATGGTGGTGATGGTGGTGGTGAGTGGTGAAGGATAGTGGTTGTTGATGGTGGTGGTGGTGGTGGTAATGGTCATTATGTTGGAGTGGTGGTGATACCGATGATGGCGGCGCTGATGATGATGGTGGTGGTGTGTCAACATGAGCAATACTGCTGCCAGTCAGTGTTGGTGGTGTTGGAGATGGCTTCAGTGACAGTGTTGGCGTTAGTGTTGACGATAATGTTGGTGATAGTGACGCTGGTGGGGGTGAAAATGCCAATATGTGCTGGCTGTGGTGGTGGTGGTGGTGGTGGTGGTGGAGATAGGGCTGCCTCTGCTTCAAGTCGTAATGTTGGTCCTACACTCATGTTGGTGAAGGTGCATGAGAGCAGCAGGGAGGCACTGGCTTAATTCCATCACACATTATACCGACTCTCTCTCTCTCTCTCTCTCTCTCTCTCTCTCTCTCTCTCTCTCTCTCTCTCTCTCTCTCTCTCTCTCTCCCTCTCTCTCTCTCTCTCTCTGCCATATTGTGCTGGGGATGTTAGATGACTATCATGTTCACTCACACTTGAGCTAATCTGCGTATTACGTAATGTAAGGGAGGGATGGCATATTTTGAGGCTTGTTTGTGTGTGTGTGTGTGTGTGTGTGTGTGTGTGTGTGTGTGTGTGTGCCTTTTATAACCTCTCTATCTCGAGGCTAAAAGAATACCCTGCGTTGTGGACACAACACGCCCCCTCGTCTCTAAGGCTTTGCACTATTCACAACACCTCTCGAGGACATTTGGGGAGGCGAGGCCACGAACCCAGCAGCAGCAGATAACCTCATAACTCTTCTTATCAGTCGTTATCTCTTTCTACTTCTGGAATTGTGTGAAAAAGAAACGTTTATGGGACTGAAACGTTTATGAAACAGAAACGTTTGGGGACCGAAACGTTTATGAGACCGAAACGTTTATGAAACAGAAATGTTTAGGGGACTGAAACGTTTATGAACCACTATTTTGGAAAATATGCCTCCTTGAGCACAACGGTACGACCATTGAGCACAACGGTTCGACCCTTGAACACAACGGTACGACCGTTGAGCACAACGGTAGAACCCTTGAGCACAACGGTACGACCCTTTGAGTTCAACGGTACGACCCTTGAGAGGAACGGTACGACCCTTTGAGCACAACGGTACGACCCTTGAGCACAACGGTATGACCCTTTGAGCTCAACGGCACGACCCTTGAGAGGAACGGTACGACCCTTTGAGCACAACGGTACGACACTTGAGCACAATGGTACGACCCTTGAGAAGAACGGTATGACCCTTTGAGCACAACGGTACGACCCTTTAGGATCAACGGTACGACCCTTGAGAGGAACGGTATGACCCTTTGAGCACAACGGTACGACCCTTGAGCACAACGGTACGACCCTTTGAGCTCAACGGTATGACCCTTTGAGCACAACGGTACGACCCTTGAGCACAACGGTACGACCCTTTGAGCTCAACGGTATGACCCTTTGAGCACAACGGTACGACCCTTGAGCACAACGGTACGACCCTTTGAGCTCAACGGTACGACCCTTGAGAGGAACGGTATGACCCTTTGAGCACAACGGTACGACCCTTGAGCACAAAGGTACGACCCTTTGAGCTCAACGGTATGACCCTTTGAGCACAACGGTACGACCCTTAAGGGTAACGTACCTTTTCTTCAGGTGTGATCACCTGGCCAGGACCAGGCCCTTAAGGGCCGTCTGGCTGGAGGTCAGGCCACCGCATCTAAGGGTGGTACCGTCGTCATCAAGGGTCGTACCGTAGTTCTAAGGGATCGCAGAGACTTGATCAAGGACTGTACCTTCGTGATCAAGGATCGCACCGCTTAGCTCAAATATCGCAGAGTCGTACTGAAAGATCACACAGTCTCGCTCAACGATCGCACCGTCGTGCTCAAAGATCATACCGCCGTGCTCAACGTCATGTCATGATAACTTGATTATCATAATGAGACGTCATGCCATGATAACTTGATTACGTCAAGAGAGACAAAACTTGCTTGAGTCGCTTAAACATCAAGAATACAAGACTTTGTTCGCTACACATCCTAGGGGTGGGTTGTGTGTGTGTGTGTGTGTGTGTGTGTGTGTGTGTGTGTGTGTGTGTGTGTGTGTGAATTATGATGACCGGAACTCACATTTTAATGATTTTTATTAGAGATATTTCTTTCGTGAAATATAACGCACTTGTAGTGAATTATTAGAGAGGCATTTCTTGTTTACAAAACACACCGAGGCCAAATCCTCATTTGTGGCTTATGGTTAATCACGATGATTCATAAATTCGCTATGTCAGAAATGATCTCTATGGATGTGATGTCATCCGTAACTGATGCAGTAATGAATTCTTTTTCTACAGTAGCGTTTCTGAGCACCGATGCCTCCTCGGTGATATTCGGAACTGATGGTAAAAAAGGGAAAGTGAACTGACCCGTTTCCTTAAGGATCTGCCTTTTAAAGGAAGACTCTGCCTTTTAAAGGAAGACTCTGCCTTTTAAAGGAAGACATCTTGCAAGACGTGAGTGGGTAAGGAACATGTAAGAATATAATGGCTGGTTGGTGAGAAGGTTAAAGAGATCTATGATATCATACGAGTCTATCTTTCCCCCAGTGTTTTATCTGATAAAGTTTTATGTGATATCATCGAACACCTTAACAGATTACGCACCAGATATGGTCTCGGAATATCTATGTTCACGGGGAGTAGGGATCTATACATCCGCTTGTTATGTTATCTTCGTGACAATGATCAATATTCTCCTTCCTTGATATTTAGTCGAGGATGTGAATATTACTCTCAGGGGTTCTCTGTGCGCCGAGTAATACACAGAGAATCCATCTTGCTCTTATGACACAAGGATATGCAATGCGATGATCCTTCGCCATATCCCATCCCATCTCATCACACCCTCCCAGGCTCATGAAATAACCCCCCCCCCCCCTTTGGCGTGAGGCATTCAAGTGGGAGAGGGAGAGAGAGAGAGAGAGAGAGAGAGAGAGAGAGAGAGAGAGAGAGAGAGAGAGAGAGAGAGAGAGAAAGAGAGAGAGAGAGAGAGAATCTGTGAACGTTGAGAGGCGACGGTCAGTACAACCCTGGAAGAGATTTTCTAACCTCCCTCCCTCCCTCTCTCTCTCTCTCTCTCTCTCTCTCTCTCTCTCTCTCTCTCTCTCTCTCTGAGTGGCAGGAGAGATAACAGAAGACCACGTGGTTATACACGGTAAGGGGCAAGTACATGGGAGAGCCTGATAAGAGGCGTAATGTACTGCAGCGAGGTTATCTGCTGAGGGACAATATATCACAACGACCCGCCCCTAAAGTCCTCATCATCTATACTGACGCAGACAGCGGGGTAAAGTACCAGTAATTAACGGCACAGTTTAGACAATGAAGCCTTTTACTACAGCTAGTGATGAAGCCTTTCACTACGACTATACAGGGCCTAGTAATGAAGCCTTTTACTACGGCTGTGCAGGGCTTAGCAATGAAGCCTTTTACTACAGCTAGTGATGAAGCCTTTTACTACAGCTAGTGATGAAGCCTTTCACTACGACTATACAGGGCCTAGTAATGAAGCCTTTTACTACAGCTAGTGATGAAGCCTTTTACTACAGCTAGTGATGAAGCCTTTTACTACAGCTAGTGATGAAGCCTTTCACTACGACTATACAGGGCCTAGTAATGAAGCCTTTTACTACAGCTAGTGATGAAGCCTTTTACTACAGCTAGTGATGAAGCCTTTTACTACAGCTAGTGATGAAGCCTTTTACTACAGCTAGTGATGAAGCCTTTCACTACGACTATACAGGGCCTAGTAATGAAGCCTTTTACTACAGCTAGTGATGAAGCCTTTTACTACAGCTAGTGATGAAGCCTTTTACTACAGCTAGTGATGAAGCCTTTCACTACGACTATACAGGGCCTAGTAATGAAGCCTTTTACTATGGCTGTGCAGGACGGCGGGAGGGTCTGTAAATCATACTTCTGGGATGTTTTCTTCGGCAAGAGCAGGTGTGAGTTCGAAGGTCACACAAGGCATGCAGGGGGGGTATAAGGGGCTGAAGGAGGGAGGGAATTAGCAGGTGGAGGCTGAAAGGTGTAATTATTACCCCGTGTCGACCATCACGCAGGTATACCTCGCTAGTAAGGGAGAGGGGCGCTCACTCGACCCCCGAGACCCTACAGTCTTTGTGGGTCTATATAGTCCCACTCTTACCATTCCCCACCCAGTCTACCACAGGTCGCCCCTACCCGCTGTCTACCACAGGTCGCCCCTACCCGCTGTCTACCACAGGTCGCCCCTACCCGCTGTCTACCACAGGTCGCCCCTACCCGCTGTCTACCACAGGTCGCCCCTACCCGCTGTCTACCATAGGTCGTCCGCACCCAGTCTACCACACGTCGTCCCCATCCAATCTACCACAGGTCTCCGTTCTCATTCCAGGCAGCCTGAGCACCGTGCTATCCACAGAGGCAATGTGTCCCATTCCTAATCCAGCCTGTTCCGTAGCCTTCCACCGTCTATGAAACTCCGTTTCCATGCCATCCAGCACTATTCCACGCCATTCCCATACTGTCCCACGCCATATTACACTGTCGCACGCAGTACTTCACTATCCCCTGCCATACGACACGGCTCCGTGCAAGCCTAACAGCGTCCCACACCAACTCTCACTGCCACCCCCTCTGCTTCACGTCGCACCTCACGGTGTTCCAGACGCTGACCTCTGCTCCTGAATATCAACCCACAGACTATCTAACGGTTTCCCACACTTGCCAACACCGTCCTCGTTATCCACATATTATCCCAAACCATCCCAAGGCTATCCCCCCCACAGCTCTACGGTACCAGATCCTACAATTTTTTTTTTACCTCGCTATTCCCCCTGCGAGTTTAACACCGAAGTGAAAATCGCTCCACGTTCCCCCCCTTCCAGCGTCCCAAACTCCACATTTCTTCCCACACTCAAGAACACTTCTCAGCGCCCTTCTTCCAGCACTCTGCATGGCTATCCTTCATCCCAAAGCAGGCACGCTAGCCTCAGGGTCTGCGTGTGTGTGTCTGAGTGTGTGTGTGTGTGTGTGTGTGTGTGTGTGTGTGTGTGTGTGTGTGTGTGTGTGTGTGTGTGTGTGTGTGTGTGGAGACAGGTAACGTTGGGGTCAAGGGGACAGACAATGGACGTTGGAGGAGGAGGAGGAGGAGGAGAATGAGGAGGGGGAGGGGCAAGGGGAGACAGGACTTGCTGGTGAGGTGGGGTGGTGGTTGAGGGCGGGGTGGTGGTTGGGGTTGGGGGTTGGGGGTGAGGGTAGTACATACGTTGAATTTATGGCTTGAGGGACCAGACTCGACCCGCCGTCTGCAGTCCCAGGGTTCTCGCTTATGTGGTCTTCCTGTGGGATCATTGTGCTTGTTCTTCTCCTCGTACTTATTTACCTGATTTCTTTTGAGTGTTCTTCTGTGTTGTCTTACTGTCTTTGCGGCTGTCTGTCTGTCTTTCTGTCTGTAGTAAGTCTCTCTCTCTCTCTCTCTCTCTCTCTCTCTCTCTCTCTCTCTCTCTCTCTCTCTCTCTCTCTCTGGCCAGACCACCTCCTCTCATGGGCCACGGTAGTGGTTCTGTGTATCCACATAACTCTTCGTAACTCTCATTATCCTCTTTCCCATGGTATCAAGGTATAACATCGAAGTAAGTATAACAAAATATTGACACATAGTAAAATCAGCTGATACATCAGAGGACTCAGGCTTCGGCCAGACACACACACACACACACACACACACACACACACACACACAGAGAAGAGCGTCATAGACGACCGTGGTCGGAACAATTCCTTCGTGGGACAGAAGTCTACACACAATATCTCGCCTCACTGACACCACTGAGATATGTCATCAGCAATAACTGGCTGCCAACGAGGTGGTGGGCGTTACCGGGCTCCGCCTGCGTGTGAAATGTCACCTTTAACAAGGCTGTATCATGGAGAGTACAGCCTCGTCACAGAGCTCCTGACTCCAAAGGAATCCACTTTCCCAGCTACTGGACGTAGTGCAGCCTTGAGCTGCAGTGGCCTATTTTGTATGAGGTCTTGGTTAACACCAGGATGATGATGTTAAAAGGAGAAGATAAAAACACAGAAAAATAGAATAACTGTGTTCTATGCAAACGCCAGAGACATTAGAGATAATGACCTGATAACATATATGTACGTGAGGACAACTGATGCAAGATAACGACATCAAAGTCGTAGACAAACACGAGATAAAGATAATAATGAATTTAGTGGAAATAGAAAACCCCACAAGATGAGATGTCTAACACTCGGAGAGGCTAAAGAAAACTTACTTGAGGTGATCTTCTGCGAGAGAACACCTGAAATTCCTACATATAACACGAGAGTTGATGGTTCTGGCAACACGGTACATATACGGGAGACAGACGACGTTTTCTTTAAGGGAATATTATGTATATTGTCACATGGAGAAGCGTCTGGAATCTTCCAGTGTAACTAATGATGCTATCCATGGCTCAAACTCCTCAGTCCTGGCTCCAGTTTCACAGCTCACATCTCAGCCTAAGACCTACCGTCACAGCTCATGTCCTGAGCCCAGGCTCACTCCTTAACTCGGATCCTACCGTCACGGCTCACTCCTCAGCTCAGATCCCACAGTCACAGCTCACGTCCTCAGTCCAGATCCCACTGTCACAGCTCACTGTCACAGCTCAAGTCCTCAGCCCAGATTCCACTGTCACAGCTCAGTCCTCAGCCCAGATCCCACTGTCACAGCTCACGTCTTCAATCCAGATCCCACTGTCACAGCTCACGTCCTCAATCCAGATCCCACTGTCACAGCTCACGTCCTCAATCCAGATCTCACTGTCACAGCTCACTCCTCAGCCCAGATCCCACTTTTCTATCCCGGTCCTCAGCCTAGATCCTCTTTATTATTCATGGGTTGAGATGATGTAGGATTTAATCTTTCAAGACTCAAGGGTTTGCAGAGGTTTAAGATGTAAAGGATCCTGGATTTGACGTTAACAACCATCTAGCAAATAGCCATCTGTGCTCACCTGCTGCTTAGAAACCTAGCCAAGTACAGCTGCTGCTTAGACGTCTACCTAGCAAATAACGTACAGCTGCTGCTCATTAATCTAGCAAACATAGCACAGCTGCTGCTCATTATCCTAGCAAGTATAGTACAGCTGCTGCTCATTAACCTAGCAATCGTATAAAGTCCAGCTGCTGCTCATTAACCTGGCAAGTATAGTACAGCTGCTGCTCATTAACCTAGCAAGCATATAAAGTACAGCTGCTGCTCATGAACCTAGGAAGCGTACAAAGTACAGCTGCTGCTCAGGAAACAAATAAACTGAGAATCTGCGGTAAGAACATATTGAAGCAGAGAGAACCACAAAGCCATACTAACCTCGCACAAACTTTCTCCATATTTTCCCTCGTCTCATCTTTTTTTCTTTTCCCCGTTTCAAAATCCTCTCTATATCTCGTTTAATAAGACCCGGCCTTAACGTGCACTCTCGTGCGTGACCGGAGCCTCCACCATTAACAGAGAAGACCCATAAACCATCAGGAAAACCAGACCTTGCGTATGGGGCCTGATATCTGGGTACTCTTGAGGCATCAACATGGCCCGAAAAATAGGCTCAAAAGACGCCAAAAGAAGATAAGAAGATTGATAACAGAACTATCTATCTATCTATCTATCTATCTATCTATCTATCTTACGCCAACTCGTATCTCACCCGGCTCGTCGTTCCTCGTCTCTCTATATTTCTAACTGTGGTGAGCACTACGCCCTAGCCCACGCCCTAGCTTTGCCTTTTCGTGGAGATGGTTATCGTAAATGTTCATAAGTAAGTACGTGAGTAAGTAAGTAAGTAAGTAAGTACAAAACCAAGTAAGTATGGATACAAGTAAGAAAGTAAGAAATCAAGAAAGTAAATAAGTAAGTTGTAAATAGTAAGTAAGTACGTACGTAAAAAGTAAGAAAATAAGCAAGTATGAAAGTAAGCGCGTAAGAAAATAAGTAAATATAAGTAAATAAGAAAGTATGTAAGATTGTAAATAAGTAAGAAAGTGAGTATGGTGTGGGGCTCCCGCTGTACTAAGGGATGGGAGAGGGGCCTGGGGAGTGGCGTCCCTGTGAGGAGAGAGAGAGAGAGAGAGAGAGAGAGAGAGAGAGAGAGAGAGAGAGAGAGAGAGAGAGAGAGAGAAGAGAGAGAGAGAGAGACAGACAGATATGACAGCTCACATGGAATGGGAGTGGGGTATGGAAGAGGACCAGGAAGTAGGAGGGGGAAAAAACGACGTGCTATCATTTCAAAGACTAATATGGAAAGGTAAAGATTGTGTTGGGGGGGAGGGGGAGATTACTCCGTGTAAGGGGAGAGAGTCAGACGACGGTCACGCGGAAATGGAAAGTGCAAAGGAGGAGGAGGAGACAGATGCCACAGCAGGTGTGAGCCAGCGGGCCGACTCCTTAAATAGCTGGAGGAACAGATGGTTACACGTCAAGTGGGAGGGAGGGAGGGGGGGATGAACAGGTGTGGAAGGGAAAGTACTCAGATGTGAAAGGTTAGGCAATGACATGTGACACAGAGAGAGAGAGAGAGAGAGAGAGAGAGAGAGAGAGAGAGAGAGAGAGAGAGAGAGAGAGAGAGAGAGAGAGTTACGTAGATACACAGACCACACACACACACACACCAGAGGTGCAAGAAAGGAGGTCTGGCTGGGAGAGAGAGAGAGAGAGAGAGAGAGAGAGAGAGAGAGAGAGAGAGAGAGAGAGAGAGAGAGAGAGAGAGAGAGAGAGAGAGAGAGAGAGAGAGAGAGATGGGACGTACACGAGATCCCCCATGGGAAAGACTGACAACAGGGGGCTCTATGGCCCATGTCTAGGTGGTCTGATTTCGAACTTAGATCTAAACCATAGCCATGGTTGCCCGTAACTCAGAGGCGGAGCCCAGCCAGCTGGGTTTAGGAAGGAGAGCAGACGTCTTCATCAAACTGACGTGTATATATATATATATATATATATATATATATATATATATATATATATATATATATATATATATATATATATATATATATTATCTCTGGGGATAGGGGAGAAAGAATACTTCCCACGCATTCCTCACGTGCCGTAGAAGGCGACTAAAGGGGACGGGAGCGGGGGGCCAGAAACCCTCCCCTCCTTGTATTTTAACTTTCTAAAAGGGGAAACAGGAGGAGTCACGCGAGGAGTGCTCATCCTCCTCGAAGGCTCAGATTGGGGTGTCTAAATGTGTGTGGATGTAACCAAGATGAGAAAAAAGGAGAGATAGGTAGTATGTTTGAGGAAAGGAACCTGGATGTTTTGGCTCTGAGTGAAACGAAGCTCAAGGGTAAAGGGGAAGAGTGGTTTGGGAATGTCTTGGGAGTAAAGTCAGGGGTTAGTGAGAGGACAAGAGCAAGGGAAGGAGTGGTGCTAATTAAACGATTAATATCATGAATAACAGCCTTTTCACTCCAAATACTTAAATACCATATAAAATAACGTCTATACACAGATTTTCATCAAAATCTGAGGAAGTTGAAAATCTGAGGAAAAAAAAATAATGCAAGGCTATAGCCTTGGATTTTTCCTGATTTTTTTTTAAAAAACATATTTTCTTGAAATTTTCAGCATAGATACTTTTATGTATGCTGAATACGTGTCTGTGGTGAAAATCTAAAAAATCGTATAATTAGTCGAGTAATTAGCATTTATGTTTTATAATAAGTCCAGGTGCTCATTAAACGATTAATATTATGAATAACAGTCTTTTCACTCCAAATACTTAAATACCATATAAAATAACATCTATACAAAGATTTTCATTAAAATCTGAGGAAGTTGAAAATTTGAGCAAAAAAATGCAAGGCCTTGCATTTTTCTCGATTTTTTTTTGGAAAAATATATTTTCTTGAAATTTTCAGCATAGATACTTTTATGTATGCTGAATACGTATCTGTGGTAAAAATCTAAAAATTCGTATATTTAGTCGAGTAACTAGCATTTCAATTTTATCATAATTAGTCTAGGTGCTAAGTAAACGATTAATATTATGAATAACAGTCTTTTCACTCCAAATACTTAACCACCATATAAAATAACGTCTATACACAGATTTTCATAAAATCTGAGGAAGTTGAAAATTGAGCAAAAAAAAAAAAAAAATGAAAGGCTATAGCCTTGAATTTCTCTCGATATTTTTGGAAAAATAGATTTTCTTGAAATTTTCAGCATAGATAGTTTTATGTATGCTGAATACGAATCTATAATCAAAATCGATAAATTCGTATAATTAGTCGAGTAATTAGCATTTCAATTTTATCAGTATAAGTCCACTTGCTCATTAAACGATTAATATTATGAATAACAGTCTTTTCACTCCAAATACTTAAATACCATATAAAATAACATCTATACACAGATTTTCATTAAAATCTGAGGAAATTCAAAATCTGAGCAAAAGAAATGTAAGGATTTTTCCTTATTTTTTTTGAAAAAATAGATTTTCTTGAAATTTTCAGCATAGATACTTTTATGTATGCTGAATACGTATCTGTGGTCAAAATCTAAAAATTCGTATAATTAGTCGATTAATTACCATTTCAATTTTATCATAATTAGTCCAGGTGCTAATTAAACGATTAATATCATGATTAACAGTCCTTTCACTCAAAATAATTAAATACCATATAAACTAACATCTATACACAGATTTTCATTAAAATCTGAGGAAGTTGAAAATCTGAGCAAAAAAAAAAAAAAAAAAGCAAGACTATAGCCTTGGATTTTTCTTGATTTTTTTTTTTTTGAAAAAATAGATTTTCTTGAAATTTTCAGCATAGACACTTTTATGTATGCTGAATACGTATCTGTGGTCAAAATCGATAAATTCGTATAATTAGTCGAGTAATTAGCATTTTAATTTTATCATAATTAGTCCAGGTGCTAATTAAACGATTAGTATTACAAATAAGTCTTTTCACTCCAAATACTTAGATACCATATAAAATAACGTCTATACAAAGATTTTCATTAAAATCTGATGAAGTTGAAAATTTGAGCAAAAAAAAAAAAAAATGCAAGGCCTTGGATTTTTCTCGAATTTTTTTGGAAAAATAGATTTTCTTGAAATTTTCAGCATAGATACTTTTATTTAGGCTAAATACGTATCTGTGGTCAAAATCTAAAAATTCGTATAATTACTCGAGTAATTAGCATTATAATTTTATCATAATTAGTCCAGGTGCTAATTTAACGATTAATATTATGAATAACAGTCTTTTCACTCCAAATACTTGAACACCATATAAAATACCGTCTATACACAGATTTTCATTAAAATCTGATGAAGTTGAAAACTTGAGCAAAAATAATGCAAAGCTTTGGATTTTTCTCGATATTTTTGGAAAAATAGATTTTATTGAAATTTTCAGCTTAGATAGTTTTATGTATGCTGAATACGAATCTATGATCAAAATCGATAAATTCGTATAATTAGTCAAGTAATGGCCATTTAAATATTATGATTAGTGCAGGTGCTAATTAAACGGTTAATATTATGAATTACAGTCTTTTGACTCCAAATACTTAAATACCATATAAAATAACATATATACACAGATTTTCATCAAAATCTGAGGAAGTTGAAAATCTGAGCAAAAAAAATGCAAGGCTATAGCCTTGGATTTTTCCTGATTTTTTTGAAAAATAGATTTTCTTGAAATTTTCAGCATAGATACTTTTACGTATGCTGAATACGTGTCCGTGGTGAAAATCTAAAAATTCGTATAATTAGTCGAGTAATTAGCATTTCAATTTTATCATAAGTCCAGATGCTCATTAAACGATTAATATCATGAATAACAGTCTTTTCACTCCCAATACTTAAATACCATATAAAACAACATTTATACACAGATTTTCATTAAAATCTGAGAAAGTTGAAAATCTGAGCAAAAAAAATGTCAGGCCTTGCATTTTTCCTGATTTTTTTGAAAAAATAGATTTTCTTGAAATATTCAGCATAGATACTTTTATGTATGCTGAATACGTATATGTGGTCAAAATCTAAAAATTCGTATAATTCGTCGAGTAATTCGCATTTCAATTTTATCATAATTAGTCCGGGTGCTAATTAAACGATTAATATTATGAATAACAGTCTTTTCACTGAAAATACTTAAATACCGTATAAAGTAACGTCTATAACGTCTATACACATATCTTCATTAAAACCTGAGGAAGTTGAAAAATTGAGCAAAAACAATCTATTTTTTGGAAAAATAGATTTTCCTGAAAATTTCAGCATAGATAGTTTTATGTATGCTGAATACGAATCTATGATCAAAATCGATAAATTCGTATACTTAGTCGAGTAATTAGCATTTCAATTTTATCAGTATAAGTCCAGTTGCTCATTAAACGATTAATATTATGAATAACAGTCTTTTCACTCCAAATACTTAAATACCATATAAAATAACATCTATACACAGATTTTCATAAAAATCTAAGGAAGTTGAAAATCTGAACAAAAGAAATGGATTTTTCCTGATTTTTTTGAAAAATAGATTTTCTTGAAATTTTCAGCATAGATCATTTTATGTATGCTGAATACGTATCTGTGGTGGAAATCTAAAAATTCGTATAATTAGTGGGGTAATTAGCATTTCAATTGTATCATAATAAGTCAAGGTGCTCATTAAACGATTAATATTACGAATAACAGTCTTTTCTACCTAATACTTGAATACCGTATAAAATAACATCTATAAACAGATTTTCATTAAAATCTAAGGAAGTTGAAAATCTGAGCAAAAAAAATGCCTTGAATTTTTCTCGATTTTTAGGAAAAATAGATTTTCTTGAAATTTTCAGCATAGAAACTTTTATGTATGCTGAATACGAATTTGTGATCAAAATCGAAAAATTCGTAGAATTATTCGAGTAATAGGCATCTAAATTTTATCATGATTAGTGCAGGTGCTAATTTAACGGTTAGTATTATGAATTACAGTCTTTTGACTCCAAATACTTAAATACCATATAAAATAACATCTAAACACTGATTTTCATTAAAATCTAAGGAAGTTGAAAATCTGAGCAAAAAAATGCAAGGCCTTGGATTTTCCTTGATTTTTTTGAAAAATAGATTTTCTTGAAATTTTCAGCATAGATACTTTTATGTATGCTGAATACGTATCTGTGGAAAAAATCTAAAAATTCGAATAATTAGTCGAGTAATTAGCAATTCAATTTTAACATAATTAGTCCAGGTGCTAATTAAACGATTAATATTATAAATAACAGTCATTTCACTCCAAATACTTAAATACCATATAAAATAACGTCTATACACAGATTTTCATTAAAATCTGAGGAAGTTGGAAATCTGAGCAAAAAGAATGTAAGGCCTTGGGTTTTTCCTGATTTTTTTTTTTTTAAATATTTTCTTGAAATTTTCAGCATAGATACTTTTATGTAAGCTGAGTACGTGTCTGTGGTCATATTCTAAAAATTCGTATAATTAGTCGAGTAATTAGCATTTCAATTTTAATATAATTAGTCGAGGTGCTAATCAAACGATTAATATTATAAATAACAGTCTTTTCACTCCAAATACTTAAATACCATATAAAAAAGTCTATACACAGATTTTCATTAAAATCTGAGGAAGTTGAAAATTTGAGCAAAAAAAATGCAAGGCTTGGATTTTTCCTGATTTTTTTTGAAACAATAGATTTTCTTGAAAGTTTCACCATAGACACTTTTATGTAAGCTGAATACGTGTCTGTGGTCAAAATCTAAAAATTCGAATAATTAGTCGAGTAATTAGCATTTCAATTTATAATTAGTCCAGGTGCTAATTAAACGATTAATATTATAAATAACAGTCTTTTCACTCTATATACTTAAGTACCATATAAAACAACGTCTATACACAGATTTTCATTAAAATCTGAAAGTTAAAGATTTGAGCAAAAAAAAAAATGCAAGGCTATACCTTGGATTTTTCTCGATTTTTTGGAAAAATAGATTTTCTTGAAATTTTCAGCATAGATGCTTTTTTGTATGCTGAATACGAATCTGTGATCAAAATCGATAAATTCGTATAATTAGTCGAGTAATGGGCATTTAAATTCTATGATTAGTGCAGGTGCTAATTAAA
Source organism: Panulirus ornatus (assembly GCF_036320965.1). Classification (NCBI taxonomy): domain Eukaryota; kingdom Metazoa; phylum Arthropoda; class Malacostraca; order Decapoda; family Palinuridae; genus Panulirus; species Panulirus ornatus. The sequence continues at coordinate 98,291,991 of NC_092224.1, read as the reverse complement.
CGGTGAATATTATGAACTACAGTTTTTTGACTAAAAATACTTAAATACCATATAGAATAATATCTATAGTCAGATTTTCATTAAATTCTGAGGAAGTTGAAAATTTGAGCAAAAAAAACATGCAAGGTTATAGCCTAGGATTATTTTTATATTTTTGGAAAAATAGATTTTCTTGAAATTTTCAGCATAGATACTTTTATGTATGCTGAATACGTATCTGTGGTCAAAATCTAAAAATTCTTATAATTAGTCGAATAATTACCATTTCAAATTTATCATAATTAGTCCAGGAGCTAATCAAACGAGTAATATTATAAATAACAGTCGTTTCACTCCAAATACTTAAATACCATATAAAATAACGTCTAAACACAGATTTTCAGTAAAATCTGAGGAAGTTCAAAATTTGAGCAAAAAAAATGCAAGGCTAATCTGAGCAAAATAAATGCAAGCCTTAGGTTTCTACTGATTTCTTTTGAAAAAATAGAATTTCTTGAAATTTTCAGCATAGACACTTTTATTTACGCTGAATACGTGTCTGTGGCCAAAATCTAAAAATTCGTATAATTAGTCGAGTAATTAGCATTTCAATTTTAACATTAGTCGAGGTGCTAATTAAACCATTAATATTAAAAATAACTGTCTTTTCACTCCAAATACTTAAATACCATATAAAATAACGTCTACACACAGATTTTCATTAAAATCTGAGGAAGTTGAAAATTTAAGCAAAAAAAATGCAAGGCTATTGCCTTGGATTTTTCCTGATTTTTGGAAAAAATAGATTTTCGTCAAATTTTCAGCATAGATACTTTTATGTATGCTGAATACGTGCCTGTGGTGAAAATCTAAAAATTCGTAAAATTACTCGAGTAATTAGCATTTCAATTTTATAATAAGTCCAGGTGCTCATTAAACGATTAATATTATGAATAATAATCTTTCCACTACAAGTACCTAAATGCCATATTAAATAACATCTATACACAGATTTTCATTAAAATCTGAGGAAGTTGAAAACTGAGCAAAAAAACTGCAAGCCTTGGATTTATCCTGATTTTTTTGAAAAATATATTTTCTTGAAATTCTCAGCATAGACACTTTTATTTACGCTGAATACGTGTCTGTGGCCAAAATCTAAAAATTCGTGTAATTAGTTGAGTAATTAGCATTTCAATTTTAACAATTAGTCGAGGTGCTAATTAAACGATTAATATTATAAATAACTGTCTTTTCACTCCAAATACTTAAATACCATATAAAATAACGTCTATACACAGATTTTCATTAAAATCTGAGGAAGTTGAAAATTTAAGCAAAAAAAATGCAAGGCTATTGCCTAGGAATTTTCCTGATTTTTGGAAAAAATAGATTTTCTTCAAATTTTCAGCATAGATACTTTTATGTATGCTGAATACGTGCCTGTGGTGAAAATCTAAAAATTCGTAAAATTAGTCGAGTAATTAGCATTTCAATTTTATAATAAGTCCAGGTGCTCATTAAACGATTAATATTATGAATAATAATCTTTCCACTACAAGTACCTAAATGCCATATTAAATAACATCTATACACAGATTTTCATTAAAATCTGAGGAAGTTGAAAACTGAGCAAAAAAAACTGCAAGCCTTGGATTTATCCTGATTTTTTTGAAAAATATATTTTCTTGAAATTCTCAGCATAGACACTTTTATTTACGCTGAATACGTGTCTGTGGCCAAAATCTAAAAATTCGTGTAATTAGTTGAGTAATTAGCATTTCAATTTTAACAATTAGTCGAGGTGCTAATTAAACGATTAATATTATAAATAACTGTCTTTTCACTCCAAATACTTAAATACCATATAAAATAACGTCTATACACAGATTTTCATTAAAATCTGAGGAAGTTGAAAATTTAAGCAAAAAAAAATGCAAGGCTATTGCCTAGGAATTTTCCTGATTTTTTTGAAAAATATATTTTCTTGAAATTCTCAGCATAGACACTTTTATTTACGCTGAATACGTGTCTGTGGCCAAAATCTAAAAATTCGTGTAATTAGTTGAGTAATTAGCATTTCAATTTTAACAATTAGTCGAGGTGCTAATTAAACGATTAATATTATAAATAACTGTCTTTTCACTCCAAATACTTAAATACCATATAAAATAACGTCTATACACAGATTTTCATTAAAATCTGAGGAAGTTGAAAATTTAAGCAAAAAAATGCAAGGCTATTGCCTAGGAATTTTCCTGATTTTTGGAAAAAATAGATTTTCTTCAAATTTTCAGCATAGATACTTTTATGTATGCTGAATACGTGCCTGTGGTGAAAATCTAAAAATTCGTAAAATCAGTCGAGTAATTAGCATTTCAATTTTATAATAAGTCCAGGTGCTCATTAAACGATTAATATTATGAATAATAATCTTTTCACTACAAATACCTAAATGCCATATTAAATAACATCTATTCACAGATTTTCATTAAAATCTGAGGAAGTTGAAAACTGAGCAAAAAAAACTGCAAGCCTTGGATTTATCCTGATTTTTTGGAAAAATAGATTTTCTTGAAATATTCAGCATAGATCCTTTTATGTATGCTGAATACGTATCTGTGGTTAATATCTAAAAATTCTTATAATTAGTCGAATAATTACCATTTGAAATTTATCATAATTAGTTCAGGTGCTAATTAAACGAGTAATATTATAAATAACAGTCGTTTCACTCCAAATACTTAAATACCATATAGAATAACGTCTAAACACAGATTTTCAGTAGAATCTGAGGAAGTTGAAAATTTGAGCAAAAAAAATGCAAGGCCATAGCCTTGGATTTTTCTCAATTTTTTTTGGAAAAATAGATTTTCGTGAAATTTTCAGCATAGATAGTTTATGTATGGTGAATACGAATCTCTGATCAAAATCGATAAATTCGTATAATTAGTCCAGTAATGGGCATTTAAATTTTATGATTAGTGAAGGTGCTAATTAAACGGTTAATATTATGAATTACAGTCTTTTCACTCTAAATACTTAAATACCATATAAAATAACATCTATACACATATTTTCATTAAAATCTGAGGAAGTTGAAAATCTGAGCAAAAAAAAAATGCAAGGCTTGGATTTTTCTTGATTTTTTTGAAAAAATAGATTTTCTTGAAATTTTCAGGATAGATACTTTTATGTATGCTGAATATGTATCTGTTGTGTAAATCTAAAAATTCGTATAATTAGTCGAGTAATTAGCATTTCAATTTTATCATAATAAGTCCAGGTGCTCATTAAACGATTAATATTCTGAATAACAGTCTTTTCACTCCAAATACTTAAATACCATATAAAATAACATCTATACACAGAATTTCATTAAAATCTGAGGAAGTTGAAAATCTGAGCAAAAAAAAAATGCCTTGGATTTTTCCTGATTTTTTTGAAGAAATAGATTTTCTTGAAATTTTCAGCATAGAAACTTTCATGTATGCTGAATAGGAATCTGTGATCAAAATCGATAAAGTCGTATAATTAGTCGAGTAATGGGCATTTAAATTTTATCATGATTAGTGCAGGTGCTGATTAAACGGTTTGTATTATGAATTACAGTCTTTTTACTCCAAATATTTAAATACATTATAAAATAACATCTATACACAGATTTTCATTAAAATCTTAGGAAGTTGAAAATCTGACAAAAAAATGCAAGGCCTCGGATTTCTCTTGATTTTTTTGAAGAAATAGATTTGCTTGAAATTTTCAGCATAGATACTTTTATGTATACTGAATACGTATCTGTGAAAAAAATCTAAAAATTCACATAATTAGTCGAGTAATTAGCATTTCAATTTTAACATAATTAGTGCAGGTGCTAATTAAACGAGTAATATTATAAATAACAGTCTTTTCACTCCAAGTACTTAAATACCATATAAAATAACGTCTATACACTGATTTTCATTAAAATCTGAGGAAGTTGGAAATCTGAGCAAAATAAATGCAAGCCTTTCGTTTTTACTGATTTTTTTTTAAAAAATAGATTTTCTTGAAATTTTCAGCATAGACACTTTTATGTATGCTGAATACGTGTCTATGGTCAAAATCTAAAAATTCGTATAATTAGTCGAGTAATTTGCATTTCAATTTTACATAAGTCGAGGTCCTAATTAAACGATTAATATTATAAATAACTGTCTTTTCACTCCAAATACTTAAATACCATATAAAATAACGTCTATACACAGATTTTCATTAAAATCTGAGGAAGTTGAAAATCTGAGCAAAAAAAATGCAAGGCTATAGCCTTGGATTTTTCCTGATTTTTTTGAAAAAATAGATTTTCTTGAAATTTTCAGGATAGATACTTTTATGTATGCTGAATATGTATCTGTGGTGTAAATCTAAAAATTCGTATAATTAGTTGAGTAATTACCATCTCAATTTTATCATAATAAGTCCAGGTGCTCATTAAACGATTAATATTATGAATAACAGTCTTTTCACTCCAAATACTAAAATACCATATAAAATAACGTCTATACACAGATTTTCAGTAGAATCTGAGGAAGTTGAAAATTTGAGCAAAAAAAATGCAAGGCCATAGCCTTGGATTTTTCTCAATTTTTTTTGGAAAAATAGATTTTCGTGAAATTTTCAGCATAGATAGTTTATGTATGGTGAATACGAATCTATGATCAAAATCGATAAATTCGTATAATTAGTCCAGTAATGGGCATTTAAATTTTATGATTAGTGAAGGTGCTAATTAAACGGTTAATATTATGAATTACAGTCTTTTCACTCTAAATACTTAAATACCATATAAAATAACATCTATACACATATTTTCATTAAAATCTGAGGAAGTTGAAAATCTGAGCAAAAAAAAAATGCAAGGCTTGGATTTTTCTTGATTTTTTTGAAAAAATAGATTTTCTTGAAATTTTCAGGATAGATACTTTTATGTATGCTGAATATGTATCTGTGGTGTAAATCTAAAAATTCGTATAATTAGTCGAGTAATTAGCATTTCAATTTTATCATAATAAGTCCAGGTGCTCATTAAACGATTAATATTCTGAATAACAGTCTTTTCACTCCAAATACTTAAATACCATATAAAATAACATCTATACACAGAATTTCATTAAAATCTGAGGAAGTTGAAAATCTGAGCAAAAAAAAAATGCCTTGGATTTTTCCTGATTTTTTTGAAGAAATAGATTTTCTTGAAATTTTCAGCATAGAAACTTTCATGTATGCTGAATAGGAATCTGTGATCAAAATCGATAAAGTCGTATAATTAGTCGAGTAATGGGCATTTAAATTTTATCATGATTAGTGCAGGTGCTGATTAAACGGTTTGTATTATGAATTACAGTCTTTTTACTCCAAATATTTAAATACATTATAAAATAACATCTATACACAGATTTTCATTAAAATCTTAGGAAGTTGAAAATCTGACAAAAAAATGCAAGGCCTCGGATTTCTCTTGATTTTTTTGAAGAAATAGATTTGCTTGAAATTTTCAGCATAGATACTTTTATGTATACTGAATACGTATCTGTGGAAAAAATCTAAAAATTCACATAATTAGTCGAGTAATTAGCATTTCAATTTTAACATAATTAGTGCAGGTGCTAATTAAACGAGTAATATTATAAATAACAGTCTTTTCACTCCAAGTACTTAAATACCATATAAAATAACGTCTATACACTGATTTTCATTAAAATCTGAGGAAGTTGGAAATCTGAGCAAAATAAATGCAAGCCTTTCGTTTTTACTGATTTTTTTTGAAAAAATAGATTTTCTTGAAATTTTCAGCATAGACACTTTTATGTATGCTGAATACGTGTCTATGGTCAAAATCTAAAAATTCGTATAATTAGTCGAGTAATTTGCATTTCAATTTTACATAAGTCGAGGTCCTAATTAAACGATTAATATTATAAATAACTGTTTTTTCACTCCAAATACTTAAATACCATATAAAATAACGTCTATACACAGATTTTGAAAAAATAGATTTTCTTGAAATTTTCAGGATAGATACTTTTATGTATGCTGAATATGTATCTGTGGTGTAAATCTAAAAATTCGTATAATTAGTCGAGTAATTACCATTTCAATTTTATCATAATAAGTCCAGGTGCTCATTAAACGATTAATATTATGAATAACAGTCTTTTCACTCCAAATACTAAAATACCATATAAAATAACGTCTATACACAGATTTTCATTGAAATCTGAGGAAGTTGAAAATCTGAGCAAAAAAAATACAAGGCTATAGCCTTGGATTTTTCCTGATTTTCTTGAAGAAATAGATTTTCTTGAAATTTTCAGCATAGAAACTTTTATGTATGCTGAATAGGAATCTGTGATCAAAATCGATAAATTCGTATAATTCGTATAATTAGTCGAGTAATGGGCATTTAAATTTTATCATGATCAGTGCAGGTGCTGATTAAACGGTTTGTATTATGAATTAGAGTCTTTTGATTCCAAATATTTAAATACCATACAAAATAACATCTATACACAGATTTTCATTAAAATCTGAGGAAGTTGAAAATCTGAGAAAAACAATGCAAGGCCTTGGATTTTTCTTGATTTTTTTGAAAATATAGATTTTCTTGAATTTTTCAGCATAGATACTTTTATGTATGCTGAATACGTATCTGTAGAAAAAATCTAAAAATTCGCATAATTAGTCGAGTAATTAGCATTTCAATTTTAACATAATTAGTCCAGGTGCTAATTAAACGATTAATATTATAAATAACAGTCTTTTCACTCCAAATACTTAAATACCATATAAAATAACGTCTGTACACGGATTTTCATTAAAATCTGAGGAAGTTGGAAATCTGAGCAAAATAAATGCAAGCCTTAGGTTTCTACTGATTTCTTTTGAAAAAATAGAATTTCTTGAAATTTTCAGCATAGACACTTTTATTTACGCTGAATACGTGTCTGTGGCCAAAATCTAAAAATTCGTATAATTAGTCGAGTAATTAGCATTTCAATTTTAACATTAGTCGAGGTGCTAATTAAACCGATTAATATTATAAATAACTGTCTTTTCACTCCAAATACTTAAATACCATATAAAATAACGTCTATACACAGATTTTCATTAAAATCTGAGGAAGTTGAAAATTTAAGCAAAAAAAAATGCAAGGCTATTGCCTAGGAATTTTCCTGATTTTTGGAAAAAATAGATTTTCTTCAAATTTTCAGCATAGATACTTTTATGTATGCTGAATACGTGCCTGTGGTGAAAATCTAAAAATTCGTAAAATCAGTCGAGTAATTAGCATTTCAATTTTATAATAAGTCCAGGTGCTCATTAAACGATTAATATTATGAATAATAATCTTTTCACTACAAATACCTAAATGCCATATTAAATAACATCTATTCACAGATTTTCATTAAAATCTGAGGAAGTTGAAAACTGAGCAAAAAAACTGCAAGCCTTGGATTTATCCTGATTTTTTTGAAAAATAGATTTTCTTGAAATATTCAGCATAGATCCTTTTATGTATGCTGAATACGTATCTGTGGTTAATATCTAAAAATTCTTATAATTAGTCGAATAATTACCATTTGAAATTTATCATAATTAGTTCAGGTGCTAATTAAACGAGTAATATTATAAATAACAGTCGTTTCACTCCAAATACTTAAATACCATATAGAATAACGTCTAAACACAGATTTTCAGTAGAATCTGAGGAAGTTGAAAATTTGAGCAAAAAAAATGCAAGGCCATAGCCTTGGATTTTTCTCAATTTTTTTTGGAAAAATAGATTTTCGTGAAATTTTCAGCATAGATAGTTTATGTATGGTGAATACGAATCTATGATCAAAATCGATAAATTCGTATAATTAGTCCAGTAATGGGCATTTAAATTTTATGATTAGTGAAGGTGCTAATTAAACGGTTAATATTATGAATTACAATCTTTTCACTCTAAATACTTAAATACCATATAAAATAACATCTATACACATATTTTCATTAAAATCTGAGGAAGTTGAAAATCTGAGCAAAAAAAAATGCAAGGCTTGGATTTTTCTTGATTTTTTTGAAAAAATAGATTTTCTTGAAATTTTCAGGATAGATACTTTTATGTATGCTGAATATGTATCTGTGGTGTAAATCTAAAAATTCGTATAATTAGTCGAGTAATTAGCATTTCAATTTTATCATAATAAGTCCAGGTGCTCATTAAACGATTAATATTCTGAATAACAGTCTTTTCACTCCAAATACTTAAATACCATATAAAATAACATCTATACACAGAATTTCATTAAAATCTGAGGAAGTTGAAAATCTGAGCAAAAAAAAAAATGCCTTGGATTTTTCCTGATTTTTTTTGAAGAAATAGATTTTCTTGAAATTTTCAGCATAGAAACTTTCATGTATGCTGAATAGGAATCTGTGATCAAAATCGATAAAGTCGTATAATTAGTCGAGTAATGGGCATTTAAATTTTATCATGATTAGTGCAGGTGCTGATTAAACGGTTTGTATTATGAATTACAGTCTTTTTACTCCAAATATTTAAATACATTATAAAATAACATCTATACACAGATTTTCATTAAAATCTGAGGAAGTTGAAAATCTGACAAAAAAATGCAAGGCCTCGGATTTTTCTTGATTTTTTTGAAGAAATAGATTTGCTTGAAATTTTCAGCATAGATACTTTTATGTATACTGAATACGTATCTGTGGAAAAAATCTAAAAATTCATATAATTAGTCGAGTAATTAGCATTTCAATTCTAACATAATTAGTGCAGGTGCTAATTAAACGAGTAATATTATAAATAACAGTCTTTTCACTCCAAGTACTTAAATACCATATAAAATAACGTCTATACACTGATTTTCATTAAAATCTGAGGAAGTTGGAAATCTGAGCAAAATAAATGCAAGCCTTTCGTTTTTACTGATTTTTTTTGAAAAAATAGATTTTCTTGAAATTTTCAGCATAGACACTTTTATGTATGCTGAATACGTGTCTATGGTCAAAATCAAAAAATTCGTATAATTAGTCGAGTAATTTGCATTTCAATTTTACATAAGTCGAGGTCCTAATTAAACGATTAATATTATAAATAACTGTTTTTTCACTCCAAATACTTAAATACCATATAAAATAACGTCTATACACAGATTTTCATTAAAATCTGAGGAAGTTGAAAATCTGAGCAAAAAAAATGCAAGGGTATAGCCTTGGATTTTTCCTGATTTTTTTGAAAAAATAGATTTTCTTGAAATTTTCAGGATAGATACTTTTATGTATGCTGAATATGTATCTGTGGTGTAAATCTAAAAATTCGTATAATTAGTCGAGTAATTACCATTTCAATTTTATCATAATAAGTCCATGTGCTCATTAAACGATTAATATTATGAATAACAGTCTTTTCACTCCAAATACTAAAATACCATATAAAATAACGTCTATACACAGATTTTCATTGAAATCTGAGGAAGTTGAAAATCTGAGCAAAAAAAATACAAGGCTATAGCCTTGGATTTTTCCTGATTTTTTTGAAAAAACAGATTTTCTTGAAATTTTCAGGATACAAACTTTTATGTATGCTGAATACGTGCCTGTGGTGAAAATCTAAAAATTCGTAAAATTAGTCGAGTAATAAGCATTTCAATTTGATAATAAGTCCAGGTGCTCATTAAACGATTAAAATTATGAATAATAATCTTTTCACTACAAATACCTAAATGCCATATTAAATAACATCTATACACAGATTTTCATTAAAATCTGAGGAAGTTGAAAACTGAGGAAAAAAACTGCAAGCCTTGGATTTATCCTGATTTTTTTTAAAAATATATTTTTTTGAAATTTTCAGCATAGACACTTTTATTTACGCTGAATACGTGTCTGTGGCCAAAATCTAAAAATTCGTGTAATTAGTCGAGTAATTACCATTTCAATTTTAACATAATTAGTTGAGGTGCTAATTAAACGATTAATATTATAAATAACTGTCTTTTCACTCCAAATACTTAAATACCATATAAAATAAAGTCTATACACAGATTTTCATTAAAATCTGAGGAAGTTGAAAATTTAAGCAAAAAAAAATGCCTAGGAATTTTCCTGATTTTTGGAAAAAATAGATTATCTTCAAATTTTCAGCATAGATACTTTTATGTATGCTGAATACGTGCCTGTGGTGAAATTCTAAAAATTCGTAAATTTAGTCGAGGAATTAGCATTTCAATTTTATAATAAGTCCAGGTGTTCATTAAACGATTAATATTATGAATAATAATCTTTTCACTACAAATACCTAAATGCCATATTAAATAACATCTATACACAGATTTTCATTAAAATCTGAGGAAGTTGAAAACTGAGCAAAAAAACTGCAAGCCTTGGATTTATCCTGATTTTTTTGAAAAATAGATTTTCTTGAAATTTTCAGCATAGATACTTTTATGTATGCTGAATACGTATCTGTGCTCAAAATCTAAAAATTCTTATAAAATTTTCAACTTCCTCAGATTTTAATGAAAATCTGTGTATAGACGTTTTTTTTTATATGGTATTTAAGTATATGGAGTGAAAACACTGTTATTTATAATATTAATTGTTTAATTAGCGCCTCGACTAATTATGTTAAAATTGAAATGCTAATTACTCGACTAAGTATACGAATTTTTAGATTTTGACCACAGGCACGTATTCAGCTTACATAAAAGTATCTATGCTGAAAATATCAAGAAATTCTATTTCAAAAAAATCAGGAAAAACCCAAATTTAAAATTTAAATGCCCATTAGTGGACTAATTATACGAATTTATCGATTTTGATCATAAATTCGTATTCAGCATACATAAACTATTTATGTTGAAAATTTCAAGAAAATCTATTTTTCCAAAAAAATTGAGAAAAATCCAAGGCTATAGCCTTGCATTTTTCTTGACTTTTTTGAAAAAATATATTTTCTTGAAATTTTCAGCATAAATATATATATATATATATATATATATATATATATATATATATATATATATATATATATATATATATATATATATATATATATATATAGCATTTCTATCCGTTAGTCAATATCGGCTCCGCCATTCTGAGTTCGGGCTGGCATGGGTTCAAATCCTAGGCGTTGCAGTCGACTTGCACCCAACCCAGGTGTTCATACTCCCTCGGGGATGGCTCGATTTATAGGTACCTGGCTTAGTGTGGTGTGTTTGTCTATGTGTGTGTACACACATAAAATCAGAGACATAATACATATATACAAGGTTAAGAGACGGGGCAACACGAGTGTAAAACTCTCTCCCCTAACAAACAAATAGCAAACACACACAGCATTCACACAATCACTCACTCACACACACACACAAACACACACACACACACTCACACACGCACACACACACACACACACACACACACACACACACACACACACTTACATACAAACTATATAACCATTTGTACAAACATGTACATATACGGCGACACTCGTTCAAACATACAAAAAGACATACAACAAAAATTTAAACAAAAACATTCTCTCTCTCTCTCTCTCTCTCTCTCTCTCTCTCTCTCTCTCTCTCTCTCTCTCTCTCTCTCTCTCACACACACACACACACACACACACACACATACTCCCCTCTTAATCACATGCAAATACAGCATTTTACAACAAGACCAGGAGAGCCGGCACGAATAATTCATAACCTCTAGGGAGACACCGTCCGCATAACTTGCACACAATAAGAAGCGAAGTGGACACGGGGGGGGGGGAGAGAGAGAGAGAGAGAGAGAGAGAGAGAGAGAGAGAGAGAGAGAGAGAGAGAGAGAGAGAGAGAGAGAGAGAGAGATAGAGAGAGAAATATTCCTCAGTGGATGAATATGGTCATATCGGTGTCTTCTGGAAATCCTTCCCTCTGATATCAAGGACTCACGACAGTGAGGCACCATCATATCTACCTAGGCTACAGCCACACCCATGACACTCTGCCCTCAATTTACCCCTCCCTCCCTCCATCCCTCCCTCTGTACCCTCCCTCTACCCCGTCCTTCCTTCCTATCAGCGAGCTGGCCCCTCCCTCCCCAAACATCCTTGGCTTATACCCCCCGTTCTCCCAGCCCCACCCAGAGTCTGACCTTAACGAAATCACATTCGAAAAATGTCGAGTCTCATAGTGCACTCATATTTCTCTCTCTCTCTCTCTCTCTCTCTCTCTCTCTCTCTCTCTCTCTCTCTCTCTCTCTCTCTCTCTCTCTCTCTCTCTCTCTCTCTCTCGTGCGGTCCTGTGCGGTGTCGGGAAAGACTAAATGTGAAGGCCGCCTCCCGCCCCACCTCTCCCTCTCCTCTCCTTCCATCCCTCCCCCTGCACACCTTACTTCGTGAGGGCACAACGTAACCCCGTTTATTTTTTTTTTCTTCTTAACCTGCGATAAAGTTTCATTATTGTCTGGTGGTTCAAAGCTTCGTTCGGGACTGATCCGGATTCTCTCAACTATTTTCCACATTGATCTTTGAACTTAACTTACCCCATACCTCTTCCCATTCATTTTCTGTGCCGCTTTACATCTTAAAACCTCAGTTTAAGATACCAAAATACACTCGTCAGTGTACCTTACTCATGTGTCATACTTAAGATAGAGAAACTAAACTAGTTTCCCACTGTTAGCCCCGAGGGTCGAACCCAGCCACCAAGAACAATAATAAGTCAGAGGACCACTGTAATAAACCAATACTGTACTGTTACAGTCTATCGATAAGTATCAACCCACTGGGGTCTGAAAAACACCCTCTGTGGCCTGTGTAATCCTTTTGCGCTACCGCTCCAACGATACGCATGGGGTGCACAATAAACTTGCTGGTGACACTAGCACAAATTAAATCGCTGGAGCACATGACAGCTAGGGACTGAGTGTGAACGAATGTGGACTTTGTTGTCTTTTGTCTTTTCCTGGCGCTACCTCGCTGGAGGGATGGGGGGGTGCTACTTACTGCGTGGGGGAGTTGGCGACGAGAATGGATGAGGGCAGCCAGTATGAAATGTACAGGGGATACACGAAAATTGTCTTGAGTATATTATGTATGCATATGTGCGTGTATGAGCGTTTATATATATATAATATATATATATAAAATATAATAATAATAAAATATAATTATAATAATAAAATATATATATTTTTTTTTTTTTTTTTTATACTTTGTCGCTGTCTCCCCTTTGCGGGGAGCGCAAAGGAAACAGACAAAGAATGCCCACCCCCCCCCCCCCCACACAATGTACAACAATGCCTCCACATACCGAAATAACATATCTACCTAAACAGTTTTCCATGGTTTACCCCCAGACCCCCTTCACATTTTCCCTTCTTCAATCCACTGACAGCACGTCAACCCCTGTTCCCACATGCATCAATTCCCTCTACCCCCTTGCCCCCTTTCACCCTCCTGCATGTTCAGACCCCGATCACAAAAAACCCTTTTCACTCCACCCCTTTCCACCCCAATTTGTCTCCTTTTCCCTCGTTCCCTCCACCTCCACCATATATCCTTTTGGGTCAATCTCTCCTCACTCATTCTTTTCCTGTGCCCAAACCATTTAAAAACACCCTCTCTGTTTCTCTCAACCACCTCTTTATTTCCACAATCCTCTTACCCGTTTCGTTACTTACTTTGATCCCAAACCACCTCACACACACCATTGTCCTCAAACATCTCTTTCCAGCAAAATCCATCCTCCTGCGCACATCCTATCCCAACCCACCCTCGCAACCATACAACTTGTTGGAACCCCTATTCCTCAAACTACCCATTTTTGCTTTCCGAGATAATGTTCTCCGACTTCCCCACTTTTTTTAAAGGGTCCCAAAATTTTTGGGCCCCCTCCCCCCCCCCTAGACCCTTCCGCTTCCATGGTTCCATCCGCTGACAATCCACTCCCCGATATCTAAAACCTTCACTTCTCCATTTTTCCCCCATACAAACTCAAACCCCCCATTGAAAACCGCAAGGAGCAGGTTTGATGGTATTGCATGGAATTTATTAAAAAAGGGGGGGACTGAATTGTTGACTGGTTGTAAGGGTTTTTAATGTATGTAGACACTGTGAGGGGCCGAGGATTTTGGGAATTGCATATGCCATTGTACAAAGGGAAAGGGATAAATGAGTGCTCAATTACAGGGATAAGCTGTTGAGTATTCTTGGTAAAAATTTTATGGGGGTATTGATTTAGAGGGTGAAGGCATGTACAGAGCATCAGTTGGGGAAGAAAAGTGCGGTTTTTTAGAAGTGGTGAGGTGTGTGGATCGGGGTTTTTCTTTGAAAATGTTTTGAGAAATACTTAAAAAGCAATGGATTTGTATGTAGCATTTTGGATCTGGAAGGATTATAGATTGATAGAGACCTGTGGAAAGGGATTAAAAATATAGGTGTGGGAGGCAAGTTGTTAGAAGCATGAAAAGTTTTTTATCGAGGAATTAAGGCATTGTATTAGGGAAAAGAGGGAAAATGATTGGTTCCTTGGGAAAGAGGTTTTTCGGGAGGGGTGTGTTGTTCCCCGGTTTTTAATTTGTTTATGGGGGGTTGAAGGGGGTAAAGCAAGAGCCTGGAAAGAGGGGGAAATATGAAGTCTGTGGGGGTGAGAGGCTTGGAAGTGAATCATTGTTGTTCGCTATGATAAGCGCGGTGCTGATTCATGGAGAAAATGCAGAACTGGTACGAGTTTGGTAAATTGGGAAGAAGAAAGTTTAGAGTTTAATGGAATAGAGCAAGGGTTTTAGTACAGTAGGGGGGAGGGTCAATCAATGGGAGGTGAGGTTTTAATGGGGAAAAAAAAAAAAAAATATATATATATATATATATATTTATAATATAATATATATTAATATTATATTTCTTTCTTTTCTTTTTTACTATTCGCCTTTTTCCCCCCATTACGAGTAGCTTTAGAACAAGGACTGGGGCCCCTTTAGGGAATTAACTCACCTGGGGCCCCCCCTCTGTCCCCTTTTGAAAATTAAAAAAAAAAAATGAGAGTTGGAAAGGAAATTTTCCCGCCCCCCGCTCCCTCCCTTTTAGTCGCCTTTCTACGACACGCAGGGAATACGTGGGAAGTATTCTTTCCCCTTTTCCCCAGGATAATATATATATATATATTTATATAAATTATAATATAATATATATATATATAATATATATTATATAATTTTTTTTTTTTTTTTTTTTTTTTATACTTTGCGCTGTCTCCCGCGTTGCGAGGTACGCAAGGAAACAACGAAAAAAAATGCCCCCCCCCCCATAAAAACATGTACATACACACGTCCACACACGCAAATAACATACTACACACCTTTCCATGGTTTTCCCCAACGCTTTACATGCCTTGATTCAATCCACTGACAGCACGTCAACCCCTGTCTACCACTTGACTACCAATTCACTCTATTCCTTGCCTCCTTTCACCCTCCTGCATGTTCAGGGCCCGATCAGCACAAATTTTTTTTCACTCCATCTTTCCACCTCCAAATTTTGGTCTCACCTCTTCTCCTCGTTCCCTCCACCTCCGACACCAATATCCTTTTGGGGTCAATCTTCTCCTCTCTCATATCTCTCCATGTGCCCAAACAGTTCAAAACACCCTCTTCCTGCTCTCTCAACACCTCTTTTATTTCCCACATCCCTCTTACTACCCTTACGTTACTTACTCGATAAAAACCACCTCACACCACACAATTGTCCTCAAACAACTCATATTTCCCCACATACCATCCTCCTGCGCACATCTCTATCCATACCCACTGCCTCGCAACCATACAACATTGTTTGAAAAAAAAAAGAAAAAAATACCACTATTCCCTCAAACAATAACCCATTTTTCGCTTCGAGATAATGTTCTCGACTTCCACACATTTTTCAAGGCTTCCCAAAATTTTCGCCCCCTCCCCCCCCCTTTGACCACCCCGCTTCCAGGTTCCACCCGCTACAGATCCCTCCCAATACCCTTAAAAACACTTCATTTCCCTTCCATTTTTCTCCATTAAAACTCACCTCCCAATTGACTTGAACCCTCAACCACCTACTTACCTAAAACCTTGCTCTTATTCACATTTACTCTCAACTTCCTTCTTCCACACACTTTACCAAACTCAGTCACCAGCTACTGCAGTTTCTCACATGAATCAGCCACTCAGCGCTGATCATCAGCGAATCAACAACTGACTCACTTCTATTCCCAACTCTCTCATCCCCAACAGACTTCATACTTGCCCCTCTTTCCAGGACTCTTGCATTTACCTCCCTTACAACCCCTCCATAAACAAATTAAACAACCATGGAGAACATCAAACACACCCCTCCGCAAACCTACATACCACTGAGAACAATCACTTTCCTCTCTTCCTACACGTAACACATCCTATATATATATATATAATGTGTGGTGTGTGTGTGTGGGTGTGTTGGTGTTGTGTGTGTGTGTGTGTTTGTGAGTGTGTGAATAGTGAGTCGTGGGCATTCTTGGTCTGTTCCTTTGCGCTACTTCGCTGACGCGGGGAACAGCGGATATTGAGTATCAGAAATAAATAAATAATATGTATATAATATAATATATATAATATATATATATATATATATATATATATGAATAGTATATTATATATATGATATATATATAATATATTATAGAGAGAGAAGAGAGAGAGAGAGAGAGAGAGAGAGTTGAGAGAGAAATTGCCTTCAGTATCTTTCCCACATCATTCAACATGGAATATTTGCAAACAACCCCCTCCCCCCGAGAGGACCCCAGGGATGGTCTGTTTTGCTGTTTTTGAAATTCTTTATTTTCCCTCGATAACATAACCGCAAGACAAAGACCACCCCTCGCCTCTGTACCTGGAATCCTTGTGTGTAACTGGACACAGTGTGCGCAATAAGCACGCCGTCCGAGCGGCTGCAGGATAACCCAGAAAACAACGATCAAATCATCATACATTATGATAAAGACACACATTCATATTCTTTTTTCCAATGACGAGTTCTTTACGATTCTGGAACCTCCAAGAACGAACAAGATCCAGCTAACCTTCATTCTGGACGCCCGTCACGTACCACACTGGCGTAACGCGTACCATCCAGTCGTGAACCACCGCCAACCACACACTGAAGGCTGTATAACCATCCATGGTGTTAACACCCTTGACACGAGGGGCAAGACCATTTGGGTTTAATGGCGCGACTATGACATTATCCTGGAGGGTATGGGTCTGGTCAAAAGTCAAAATCCTTATTCCTGAAGTGGTAATGTCGTGCTCAAGGGGTCCGTCGTACCGTCGTGCTCAAGGGTCGTACGTCGTGCTCAAGGGCCGTAACCGTCTGCTCAAGGTCTACCGACTGATCACGGTCGTACCGTCGTGCTCAAGGTTCGTACGCGTGTCAAGGGTTTTAGAGTTTTGTCCTCAAGGATCTAACATTCCCAAAACCACCTGCTTTTCCTCACGACCAATGAAACAAAACACACACACCCACAAAAAATACACACACACACACACACGGTATAAATATTTTAATATATAAAATAAAAAATAAAATATTATTTTATAATAAATATATTTTATATATATATATATTTATATATAAATGTATGGTTTTTTGCAGTCGCCCTTTTTCTTATTCCCTTTTTTCTGCACTTTTACTGATCGCATCTTGGGCCAACGATCCAGATAAACCAAAATTTCCCTTCCCAAAAATACAATTTCTCCTCTTGTGGATGCAAAAGAAAAAATGGGCCTTATCTAACAAATTTATTTATAATAATATGATAATAAAAATCTTAATTAAACCTTCACAGTAATTTTAAAAACGGGGCGAATATCAATCTGAGGAAAAAAGAAATTTTTCCAACGTAAAAATTTACTTGAGACTTAATTATAGGAAAGACACAGCCCTTTTGTTTAAGATTTAAATAAAACTTATAAGATTTATGTTTCTACCCTCCCCGCCCCCCCCCCTCTCTCTCTCTCTCTCTCTCTCTCTCTCTCTCTCTCTCGTCCCCATCTCTCCTCTCGTCGTCTATCTCTCTCCCTTCTCCTCTCTATCCTCTCTCCTCTCTCTCTCTCCTCTTCCTCTCTCTCTCTCTAAGTAATGTTCCGGGCAGACCACAGGATAAGAGTGAGTGCTCAAATTACAGAGGTATAAGCTTGTTGAGTATTCCTGGTAAATTATATGGGAGGGTATTGATTGAGAGGGTGAAGGCATGTACAGAGCATCAGATTGGGGAAGAACAGTGCGGTTTCAGAAGTGGTAGAGGATGTGTGGATCAGGTGTTTGCTTTGAAGAATGTATGTGAGAAATACTTAGAAAAGCAAATGGATTTGTATGTAGCATTTATGGATCTGGAGAAGGCATATGATAGAGTTGATAGAGATGCTCTGTGGAAGGTATTAAGAATATATGGTGTGGGAGGCAAGTTGTTAGAAGCAGTGAAAAGTTTTTATCGAGGATGTAAGGCATGTGTACGTGTAGGAAGAGAGGAAAGTGATTGGTTCTCAGTGAATGTAGGTTTGCGGCAGGGGTGTGTGATGTCTCCATGGTTGTATAATTTGTTTATGGATGGGGTTGTAAGGGAGGTAAATGCAAGAGTCCTGGAAAGAGGGGCAAGTATGAAGTCTGTTGGGGATGAGAGAGCTTGGGAAGTGAGTCAGTTGTTGTTCGCTGATGATACAGCGCTGGTGGCTGATTCATGTGAGAAACTGCAGAAGCTGGTGACTGAGTTTGGTAAAGTGTGTGGAAGAAGAAAGTTGAGAGTAAATGTGAATAAGAGCAAGGTTATTAGGTACAGTAGGGGTGAGGGTCAAGTCAATTGGGAGGTGAGTTTGAATGGAGAAAAAAAAAAAAAAATATATATATATATATATATATATATATATATATATATATATATATATATATTTCTTTCTTTTCTTTCATACTATTCGCCATTTCCCGCATTAGCGAGGTAGCGTTGAGAACAGAGGACTGGGCCCTTGAGGGAATATCCTCACCTGGGCCCCTTCTCTGTTCCCTCTTTTGGAAAATTAAAAAAAAAAAGTGAGAGGGGAGGATTTCCAGCCCTCCGCTCCCTCCCCTTTTAGTCGCCTTCTACGACACGCAGGGAATACGTGGGAAGTATTCTTTCTCCCCTATCCCCAGGGATAATATATATATATATATATATATATATATATATATATATATATATATATATATATATATATATATATATATATTTTTTTTTTTTTTTTTTTTTTTTTTATACTTTGTCGCTGTCTCCCGCGTTTGCGAGGTAGCGCAAGGAAACAGACGAAAGAAATGGCCCCCCCCCCCCATACACATGTACATACACACGTCCACACACGCAAATATACATACCTACACAGCTTTCCATGGTTTACCCCAGACGCTTCACATGCCTTGATTCAATCCACTGACAGCACGTCAACCCCTGTCTACCACATGACTCCAATTCACTCTATTCCTTGCCCTCCTTTCACCCTCCTGCATGTTCAGGCCCCGATCACACAAAATCTTTTTCACTCCATCTTTCCACCTCCAATTTGGTCTCCCTCTTCTCCTCGTTCCCTCCACCTCCGACACATATATCCTCTTGGTCAATCTCTCCTCACTCATTCTCTCCATGTGCCCAAACCATTTCAAAACACCCTCTTCTGCTCTCTCAACCACGCTCTTTTTATTTCCACACATCTCTCTTACCCTTACGTTACTTACTCGATCAAACCACCTCACACCACACATTGTCCTCAAACATCTCATTTCCAGCACATCCATCCTCCTGCGCACATCTCTATCCATAGCCCACGCCTCGCAACCATACAACATTGTTGGAACCACTATTCCCTCAAACATACCCATTTTCGCTTTCCGAGATAATGTTCTCGACTTCCACACATTTTTCAAGGCTCCCAAAATTTTCGCCCCCTCCCCCACCCTATGATCCACTTCCGCTTCCATGGTTCCATCCGCTGACAGATCCACTCCCAGATATCTAAAACACTTCACTTCCTCCAGTTTTTCTCCATTCAAACTCACCTCCCAATTGACTTGACCCTCACCCCTACTGTACCTAATAACCTTGCTCTTATTCACATTTACTCTCAACTTTCTTCTTCCACACACTTTACCAAACTCAGTCACCAGCTTCTGCAGTTTCTCACATGAATCAGCCACCAGCGCTGTATCATCAGCGAACAACAACTGACTCACTTCCCAAGCTCTCTCATCCCCAACAGACTTCATACTTGCCCCTCTTTCCAGGACTCTTGCATTTACCTCCCTTACAACCCCATCCATAAACAAATTAAACAACCATGGAGACATCACACACCCCTGCCGCAAACCTACATTCACTGAGAACCAATCACTTTCCTCTCTTCCTACACGTACACATGCCTATATATATATATATATATATGTGTGTGTGTGTGTGTGTGTGTGTGTGTGTGTGTGTGTGTGTGTGTGTGTGTGTGTGTGTGAATATGAGTGGTGGGGCCATTCTTGGTCTGTTTCCTTGCGCTACTTCGCTGACGCGGGGAACAGCGATTATTGAGTATCATGAAATAATAAATAATATATATATATATATATATATATATATATATATATATATATATATATATATATATATATATATATATATATATATATATATAGAGAGAGAGAGAGAGAGAGAGAGAGAGAGAGAGAGAGAGAGAGAGAGAAATTGCCTTCATTAATTCTTTCCCACATCATTCAACATGGAGAAATTGCAAACAACCCTCGAGAGGACCCAGTGGATGGTCTGTTGTTGCTGTTTTGAATTCCTTTATATTCCCTCGTATACATAACGCAAGACAAAGACCACCCCTCGCCTCTGTGACCTGTGGAATCCTTGTGTGGGCTACTGGTCACAGTGTGAGCAATAAGGCACGCAGTCGAGCGGCTGCAGGATAACCACGAGAAAACAACGGATCAATTCATCATACATTATGATAAAGACACACATTCATATTCCTTTTCATGTCGAGTTCTTTACGATTTCTGGAACCTCCAAGAACGAACAAGACGCAGCTACCTTCATTCTGGACGCCCGTCACGTACCACACTGGCGGTACGCGTACCATCCAGTCGTGAACCACCGCACCACACGACTGAAGGCTGTATAACCTCCATGGTGTTTAACCCCTTGAGCACGAGGGGCAAGACCCATTTGGGTTTAATGGCGCGACCTATGACCTGGAGGGTATGGGTCTGGTCAAAGTCAAAATCCTTATACCTGAGAGTGGTAATGTCGTGCTCAAGGGTCCGTCGTACCGTCGTGCTCAAGGGTCGTACCGTCGTGCTCAAGGGCCGTACCGTCGTGCTCAAGGGTCGTACCGACGTGATCAAGGGTCGTACCGTCGTGCTCAAGGGTCGTACCGTCGTGATCAAGGGTCGTAGAGTCGTGCTCAAGGATCTAACAGTTCAAATCCACCTGCTTTTCCTCACGTACCAATGAAACACACACACACACACACACATACACACACACACACACACGTGTATATATATATGTATATATATATATATATATATATATATATATATATATATATATATATATATATATATATATATATATATATATATAAATGTATGGTTCTTGCAGTCTGCTTATCTTATTCTTTTGTCTGCACGTTTCACTGATCGCATCTTGGACAACGATCCAGATTAACCATTCCGTTCATACGATACAATTTCTCCTCTTGTGGATGCAACAGAAGATTATGTCCTTATCTAACTATTCATGATAATAATATGATAATAAAAATCTTAATTATCCTACACAGTAATTAAGAAACGGGACTGATATATCATATCTGAGGAAAACGATCATTTTTCCAGACGTAAACATTCAGCTTGAGACTAATTATAGGATGACACAGCTTGTGTTTAAGATTCATATATACTTATAAGATTTATGTGGCTACCCTCCCCGCCCCCACCTCTCTCTCTCTCTCTCTCTCTCTCTCTCTCTCTCTCTCTCTCTCTCTCTCTCTCTCTCTCTCTCTCTCTCTCTCTCTCTCTCTCTCTCTCTCTCTCTCTCTCTCTCTCTCTAAGTAATGTTCCGGGCAGACCACCTAGCCTGGACCTTTGGATCTGTGTGGTCTGTGTATCTATGCATCTCTCTCTCTCTCTCTCTCTCTCTCTCTCTCTCTCTCTCTCTCTCTCTCTCTCTCTCTCTCTCTCTCTCTCTCTCTCTACCTCACTCTCACTCAGGGCTGCCGGCTCCCAGCCCACAGAGTTACAATCTCTGGCCCATCTCCACTCATAACACTTTCACGACACGTAACTTACACCACTTGCTCGTAACCCTAGATTTCCCTGCGTTGCTCGCTTTGTCTTTTGGCGAAATCTTGTCGTATGTACTCGAGAGTAAGTCCTCTCTCTCTCTCTCTCTCTCTCTCTCTCTCTCTCTCTCTCTCTCTCTCTCTCTCTCTCTCTCTCGCTCTAAGTAATGTTCCGGGCAGACCACCTAGCCTGGACCTTTGGATCTGTGTGGTCTGTGTATCTATGCATCTCTCTCTCTCTCTCTCTCTCTCTCTCTCTCTCTCTCTCTCTCTCTCTCTCTCTCTCTCTCTCTCTCTCTCCACGATGCTGGTAACTTTATATTTCCAAGCATTAGATTTTTTTTTCTTATTGATAACATTAAAGGCAAATACCATTAGGCGATATGATAATTCTAAAGTAATTTCTTCATGTGGCGTCACGAATTTTACATCTATCATCATTCTAAACGTATTATCCATTTCATATATATATATAGGGGATATATATATAGGGGATAAGAGTGAGTGCTCAAATTACAGAGGTATAAGTTTGTTGAGTATTCCTGGTAAATTATATGGGAGGGTATTGATTGAGAGGGTGAAGGCATGTACAGAGCATCAGATTGGGGAAGAGCAGTGTGGTTTCAGAAGTGGTAGAGGATGTGTGGATCAGGTGTTTGCTTTGAAGAATGTATGTGAGAAATACTTAGAAAAGCAAATGGATTTGTATGTAGCATTTATGGATCTGGAGAAGGCATATGATAGAGTTGATAGAGATGCTCTGTGGAAGGTATTAAGAATATATGGTGTGGGAGGCAAGTTGTTAGAAGCAGTGAAAAGTTTTTATCGAGGATGTAAGGCATGTGTACGTGTAGGAAGAGAGGAAAGTGATTGGTTCTCAGTGAATGTAGGTTTGCGGCAGGGGTGTGTGATGTCTCCATGGTTGTTTAATTTGTTTATGGATGGGGTTGTTAGGGAGGTAAATGCAAGAGTTTTGGAAAGAGGGGCAAGTATGAAGTCTGTTGGGGATGAGAGAGCTTGGGAAGTGAGTCAGTTGTTGTTCGCTGATGATACAGCGCTGGTGGCGGATTCATGTGAGAAACTGCAGAAGCTGGTGACGGAGTTTGGTAAAGTGTGTGGAAGAAGAAAGTTAAGAGTAAATGTCAATAAGAGCAAGGTTATTAGGTACAGTAGGGTTGAGGGTCAAGTCAATTGGGAGGTGAGTTTGAATGGTGAGAGGCTGGAGGAAGTGAAGTGTTTTAGATATCTGGGAGTGGATCTGTCAGCGGATGGAACCATGGAAGCGGAAGTGGATCATAGGGTGGGGGAGGGGGCGAAAATTTTGGGAGCCTTGAAAAATGTGTGGAAGTCGAGAACATTATCCCGGAAAGCAAAAATGGGTATGTTTGAAGGAATAGTGGTTCCAACAATGTTGTATGGTTGCGAGGCGTGGGCTATGGATAGAGTTGTGCGCAGGAGGATGGATGTGCTGGAAATGAGATGTTTGAGGACAATGTGTGGTGTGAGGTGGTTTGATCGAGTAAGTAACGTAAGGGTAAGAGGGATGTGTGGAAATAAAAAGAGCGTGGTTGAGAGAGCAGAAGAGGGTGTTTTGAAGTGGTTTGGGCACATGGAGAGAATGAGTGAGGAAAGATTGACCAAGAGGATATATGTGTCGGAGGTGGAGGGAACGAGGAGAAGAGGGAGACCAAATTGGAGGTGGAAAGATGGAGTGAAAAGGATTTTGTGTGATCGGGGCCTGAACATGCAGGAGGGTGAAAGGAGGGCAAGGAATAGAGTGAATTGGAGCGATGTGGTATACAGGGGTTGACGTGCTGTCAGTGGATTGAATCAAGGCATGTGAAGCGTCTGGGGTAAACCATGGAAAGCTGTGTAGGTATGTATATTGCGTGTGTGGACGTATGTATGTACATGTGTATGGGGGGGTTGGGCCATTTCTTTCGTCTGTTTCCTTGCGCTACCTCGCAAACGCGGGAGACAGCGACAAAGTATAAAAAAAAAAAAAAAAAAATATATATATATATATATATATATATATATATACACAAACACACACACACATATACACACACACACGCGCGCGCGCGCGCGTATTCGCCATTTCCCGCGTTAGCGAGGTAGCGTCAAGTACAGATGACTGAGCATGAGAAGGGAAAAAAATCCCTCACTTGGCCCCCTTCCCTATTCCTTCTGTTCTCTTTACAACATCATGCCTCCATCTTATAACTAAAACCAAAGGAAACCGTGTGACGTCATCCCCACAAAATGCAACATCGTAATCAACCAGCCAGTGACGATATGATCTACAGCAACGAACAGCTTGGTCGACCAGACCCTTCGCCGGTAGAGGTTATAATGCACTGATGCCACATTGTGCCTGGCATTAGATCTCACTTCTTCACCTCCTTTGAATCAAACCAGCAACCTTTGGCGGGAACTTTGATAACCGTTCTCTTAAGACCCACTCAAGGACTCGACCAGATTCCTTGTGCCGATCTACCGCAAGACCAGATCTCGCCAGCTGAAGGCCAGTGCATCGACCAACAATGGCTTGCTTACTGAGGCTACTACCACACACGACTCAGGGGAAAGTTATATTTAGAACAGCGTACAAGGCAGGGAAGAAGATCCATTACATGTATATCCTATTTCCCCCAAAAGTTTGTTCGAGAGCTTAAAGTTAGTTGAGTATGACGTGTAAAATGCATCTACAGAGGAGGAACGTGTATCTTGTGCGTTTGCCGGAAATGCATAGGTGTGTGTGTGTGTGTGTGTGTGTGTGTGTGTGTGTGTGTGTGTGTGTGTGTGTCTGTGTAATTACCTACTCGTACTCTAGTGGAAGAGAGTTTTACACTCGTACAGACTCTCTTGAAAATCCTCTCCTCTCATACAACTTCCTAAATTCACGTATGTTGTCTGCATTAGCCAGGTCCTCAGTCATTCGATGTGTGTATTTGTGTATGTGAGTGTGCGTGTGTGTGTTGTTTCATATGTGCAAGGGTCGTTTTCAAGTATAACTTGAGTGAAAGATTAAATATTGCTAGTAAGTCTATGCACACATGTAACTACAAGCAGTTTGTATAAGTTTCAGTACAACGACAAAGAATACATACACACACACACACACACACACACACACACACACACACACACACACACACACACAAACCCCCTTCCGCATACACTCCACCTTCAGCCACGAACCTAAGACTCAACAAATAAACCAGAGTAACATCATAAAAAAATAAGAGAAAAAAAAACACAAGGAAGATGAAATAAGAAATTAATGAGATAATATTACCAGGCCAATAATGCCTTCAAAAGACGTCCAGGGAAGGAGTAAGGTGACATCAACAATGACAAGACCCACAAAGGAAGACTGACCTCCGTACGGGTGAGTAGGAGGAGGTAACCAACTCGAGTAAATGTGAGTAGCAAATAAATGAGAGGAAGCTCCTTTGCACACCATGATGGCAGAGCAGCTCCAGGCGCTGTGAGACGGATGGCTTCCCATCAGGAACGAAGAGTCACACGTGTGAATAAAAGTTACCAGGGAAATACAGTATCACGGAAATAGTATGCTTTTGTGTTAGATATGAGGAGTTTTGAAATATATTCTACGTCCTAGTATACTCGTGAGGTCTCAGGGGTTTGGTAGAGGGAGGGGTGAAATATATTGTATGTCGTGATATCATCGTGAGTTAAGGAAGGGGGGGGGATATACTCGTTTACATAAAGTAGTAAAAGAATACTCGAAAGTGATGGGATAAAAAATATACGAGTCTTCCACCTCCCCTGAAACTTCATCCATTCACATTCCCCCCTTTTAAAGTTGTCAAAAGTTAAGATCATTTTCATTTCATTTTTTTTTTCGTATGGAAAAGTTTTGATGATGTAAAGTAGGTAAGTAAAGTGATGAATTGATAAAGTACCAACTAAAACACGTCGAGTGGTTCGAAGTTTCCAGGTCGATAATGGTATACTGGAATCCTAGACATTGGAATAACTTTACAACAGGCAAAGTGCCTCTGTTATGATGGGTCGATTAGCTTTCTGAAGAGCTTAGTTGATATTCCTTAATATATATATATATATATATATGATGTCTATGGACAATGAGTCAAGTAACACAATACAAACGAATTCAAGTGAGCTGTAAGATCATTGATGTAATTCAATTAGTAAATTATAAAGGTTGACTAATACACTGGATAGAGAAAGTTGAAGTGAAGTATATATATATATATATATATATATATATATATATATATATATATATATATATATATATATATATATATATGTATATATATATATATATATATATATATATATATATATATATATATATATATATATATATATATAGATATATATATTATCTCTGGGGATAGGGGATTAAGAATACCTCCCACGTATTCCCTGCGTGTCGTAGAAGGCGACTAAAAGGGGAGGGAGCGGGGGGCTGGAAATCCTCCCCTCTCGTTTTTTTTTTAATTTTCCAAGGGAAGGAACAGAGGGGGCCAGGTGAGGATATTCCAAAAAAGGCCCAGTCCTCTGTTCTTGGCGCTACCTCGCTAACGCGGGAAATGGCGAATGGCTTGAAAGAAAAGAAAGAAAGATATATATATATATATATATATATATATATATATATATATATATATATATATATATATATATATATATATATATACTTAATGGGCTAGATGAATACTGAATTTTTTCTCACAAAGAATGGCTGGAGCTTCTTCAACACAGCACATATAATTGCTAGGCTCACCATTACACCACAAACAACTGCTGGAGGTACAGAGCAAACTACAAGCAACGGGTTGTCAGCCTACCACAAAGAATTGCTGGATCCGCAACGTACCACAAACAATGGCTGGACCCGCAACACACCACAGACAAAGAACACACACACACACACACACACACACACACACACACATATCAAAACACAAACTAGGACAGAACACACATATAACCCTACACACAATGGCTGGATGAAAACAGCACAACACAATATACCCAGACTGAGACAAAGGAGCCACAAAGAGTCGCTGGATACACAAAACACAACAACACTAAATGACTGAACACATCACAACCATCACAATGGCCATATACACATAACCATATCACAGACAGTGGTCCGGGCACTCACGTCCACACAAACAACCAATGGCTGGTTGAGTACAGCATGCCATTAGACACCCCACAAACAATGGGGACTCGCATGTAAAAACCCACCACAAACAATGGCTGTACCACAAAAACACAAAACAAGAGATGATGGCTATGCACACATGAAGCGCCACAAACAACTGATGTACACAAGCAATGCACACCACACAGATTCTGTGCACATATGAAGCACCACAAACAATGGATGTACGCAAACAATGCCCAGCAAAGAGGCTGTACACGTATGTAACACCACAAACAAGGCAGAACACACAGAACACAATAGAGACAAAGATGCAAGACGTGAGACAAACGATTGGTGCCTCTATATTACACCCGACAAACAATATGGTCGCGCATGTAACACACGACAAACAATATGGTCGCACATGTAACACACGACAAACAATATGGTCGCACATGTAACACACGACAAACAATATGGTCGCGCATGTAACACACAACAAACAATATGGTCGCACATGTAACACACGACAAACAATAAGGTCACGCATGTAACACACGACAAACAATCGGTCGCCTCAAATATCATGCAACCAGACAAAAAAAAACAAACAATCATTTGTCGTGCATAACACGCGACAAACAAATTCTGGACACGTTAGAATTACTTCAAACAACACAAAAAATACAACGTGTACAAAGCATACCGCAAACAGTGTCTGGTCGTGCTTAACACAAGCCACAAACAATAACTGTTCACACAAACTGTTCGCACATAACACCTAACAGATAACACATTACTCCATTTAACTCTGCCAGGTATGACAACGCCTGGGCAAATAGACGGAACCAGGTACCCATTTTATCGACCAACCCCTAGAGGTGGGTGAACAGCGGGGTTGACTGTGGACCGACTGCCGGTAACCGGGATTCGAACCTATCTCCTCGACCCTCTTTGTTATTACCATACATCTCTCTTACCCTTGCGTTATTTACTCAAACTACCTCACACCACATATTGTCCTCAAACGTTTCATTTCCAATACATCCACCCTCCTCCGAAAAATCCTATCTATAGCCCATCCTTCGCAACCATATAACACTGTTGGAACCACTATTCCTTCAAATATATATCTTTTCTTTCAAACTATTCGCCATTTCCCGCATTGGCGAGGTAGCGTTAAGAACAGAGGACTGGGCCTGTGAGGGAATACCCTCACCTGGCCCAATTCTCTGTTCCTTCTTTTGGAAAATTAAAAAAAAAACGAGAGGGGAGGATTTCCAGCCCCCCGCTCCCTCCCCTTTTAGTCGCCTTCTACGACACGCAGGGAATACGTGGGAAGTATTCTTTCTCCCCTATCCCCAGGGAAAATATATATATATATATATATATATATATATATATATATATATATATATATATATATATATATATATATATATATATAAACAAATTAAACAACCATGGAGACATCACACACCCCTGCCGCAAACCTACATTCACTGAGAACCAATCACTTTCCTCTCTTCCTACACGTACACATGCCTTACATCCTCGATAAAAACTTTTCACTGCTTCTAACAACTTTCCTCCCACACCATATATTCTTAATACCTTCCACAGAGCATCTCTATCAACTCTATCATATGCCTTCTCCAGATCCATAAATGCTACATACAAATCCATTTGCTTTTCTAAGTATTTCTCACATACATTCTTCAAAGCAAACACCTGATCCACACATCCTCTACCACTTCTGAGGATGGGGTTGTTAGGGAGGTAAATGCAAGAG
This sequence comes from Panulirus ornatus, assembly GCF_036320965.1. NCBI lineage: Eukaryota > Metazoa > Arthropoda > Malacostraca > Decapoda > Palinuridae > Panulirus > Panulirus ornatus. The sequence continues at coordinate 98,262,658 of NC_092224.1, read as the reverse complement.
TTTTGGAAAGAGGGGCAAGTATGAAGTCTGTTGGGGATGAGAGAGCTTGGGAAGTGAGTCAGTTGTTGTTCGCTGATGATACAGCGCTGGTGGCTGATTCATGTGAGAAACTGCAGAAGCTGGTGACTGAGTTTGGTAAAGTGTGTGGAAGAAGAAAGTTAAGAGTAAATGTGAATAAGAGCAAGGTTATTAGGTACAGTAGGGTTGAGGGTCAAGTCAATTGGGAGGTGAGTTTGAATGGAGAAAAACTGGAGGAAGTGAAGTGTTTTAGATATCTGGGAGTGGATCTGGCAGCGGATGGAACCATGGAAGCGGAAGTGGATCATAGGGTGGGGGAGGGGGCGAAAATTCTGGGGGCCTTGAAGAATGTGTGGAAGTCAAGAACATTATCTCGGAAAGCAAAAATGGGTATGTTTGAAGGAATAGTGGTTCCAACAATGTTGTATGGTTGCGAGGCGTGGGCTATGGATAGAGTTGTGCGCAGGAGGATGGATGTGCTGGAAATGAGATGTTTGAGGACAATGTGTGGTGTGAGGTGGTTTGATCGAGTGAGTAACGTAAGGGTAAGAGAGATGTGTGGAAATAAAAAGAGCGTGGTTGAGAGAGCAGAAGAGGGTGTTTTGAAGTGGTTTGGGCACATGGAGAGAATGAGTGAGGAAAGATTGACCAAGAGGATATATGTGTCGGAGGTGGAGGGAACGAGGAGAAGAGGGAGACCAAATTGGAGGTGGAAAGATGGAGTGAAAAAGATTTTGTGTGATCGGGGCCTGAACATGCAGGAGGGTGAAAGGAGGGCAAGGAATAGAGTGAATTGGAGCGATGTGGTATACCGGGGTTGACGTGCTGTCAGTGGATTGAATCAAGGCATGTGAAGCGTCTGGGGTAAACCATGGAAAGCTGTGTAGGTATGTATATTTGCGTGTGTGGATGTATGTATATACATGTGTATGGGGGGGGTTGGGCCATTTCTTTCGTCTGTTTCCTTGCGCTACCTCGCAAACGCGGGAGACAGCGACAAAGTATAAAAAAAAAAAAAAAAAAAAAAAAAAAAAAAATATATATATATATATATTCCATGTGTGGCGAGGTGGAGATGGGAATGAATAAAGGCAGACAGTGTGAATTGTGTGCATGGGTATATATGTATGTGTCTGTGTGTGTATATATATGTGTACATTGAGATGTATAGGTATGTATATTTGCGTGTGTGGACGTGTGTGTATATACATGTGTATGGGGGTGGGTTGGGCCATTTCTTTCGTCTGTTTCCTTGCGCTACCTCGCAAACGCGGGAGACAGCGACAAAGCAAAATAAATATATAAATATATATATATATATATATATATATATATATATATATATATATATATATATATATATACATATATATATATATATATATATATATATATATATATATATATATATATATATATATATATATATATATATATATATTCTAAAAACCTAAGAGAAATGCAAGAACGTCAAATAGGACCAAAAGAAAATGGTTGTGCATGTGACACTCCCACTGAGTTATGAAACAATTACCTTTAGCGAAGGTAAACCATCAGTAGTAAATATATAGAATATAGATAGCGTCAAAATACTGGTCCCCACAATTAGAGGGGAGGGGGATTCCCTAGAAGCTGAGGTGGAGGAATATTCCCTACAAGCTGAGGTGGAGGAATATTCCCTACAAGCTGAGGTGGGGGAATATTCCCTACAAGCTGAGGTGGAGGAATATTCCCTACAAGCTTAGGTGGGGGAATATTCCCTACAAGGTGAGGTGGGAATACTCCCTACAAGCTGGGGGAATGAACTCCCTAAAATTTGAGGGAGAAATTCCCTGCCAGTGGCGTAGGCATGGCTCACTGTGACCCAGTATTGTGATGGATGAACGGCCGGGAGTGATGACCAGGGAGAGGGAGGCAGGCGGGGACAAGAGAGAGGGTATTGAGAGGGAGGGACGTTGGGTGGGAGGAAAACAAGGATTGTGTGGGTGTCTGGGGAGAGGGAGAGAGAGAGAGAGAGAGAGAGAGAGAGAGAGAGAGAGAGAGAGAGAGAGAGAGAGAGAGAGAGAGAGAGAGAGAGAAATATACAGCATGCGAATGCATAAGCGCATGCACCGTCTGTCTGTATGAATGCATGCTTTAGTTAGAGAACGGAAGAGGAGAAAAAAAAAATATATGAGAGAATATATAATAAACCAACTTACACCAACACAGAGAAATAAGAAGAATAACGAATAGAAAATTACAATCAGACGAGACAGTAGAGAGAAAAGAAAATGGGAATTCCCTTAGAATTCTCGTGAATAATTGTCTCTTTTTTTTTCTTTTCCTTTTGATAAGCTCGGGGGAAGACTGGAGCATGTGCTACCTTCCCTCTCCATGAATTAGTGACTCAGGTTTGAGTACCAGGTGACGGGACTGTTCTAAATAGCAGGAGTAGCAGTAGAGGGAAAGTGAGGAGTACTGGTTAACCCCCAAGCCATTTCGTCTGTTCCCTGGCGGCGCTACATGGTGCCAGTGGGCAGTGGCTCTGTGGGTGTGAGGGGTAGTAGTGGAGGTAGTGGTGGGGATGGGGTGTGGTTCTGTGGATGATGGATGGTGGATGGTGGAGGTGGTGGAGGTGGTGGCACAGATGGGACGAGTGAGGTTAATGATGGTAGAGACGAAGGACCTTAGTAACAACCACGTCTGGCAGAGTGTGGCAAACACTGTGGTAGATTATGGTGGAGAGTGAGGTGAGGTGTGATGGTGATTCATCATAAGTATAGTGATGCGCGTAGTAGCTTGTGGTGAGTGGTGGTGAGGATTAGAGTGATGAGTGAGGCGATGGTGGCAGGAGCGTGGCGGCGGGTGTGGTGTATTGTGGTGGTGGGGAGGTGGTTACAGTGAGGACGATCATCGAGGGTTCTGTGTTTATGGTGACATTACTGGATGAGGATAATAGAGAGGCCAGTAGGTAATTACGTGAGCGAATGCTAATGGTGACTTCGTCAGGTAATTAGGAACGTCAGATAGACTGTAGGTACATAAATTATGCCTCGTAAATATCTAAAGGACGTTAAACGACACATGTAAACACGTATAGACACATACCTTCACACACATACATACACACACACACACACACACATACACACACACAAACTTACAAACATACAGCCACATACGAGCCTCTACAGCGCAGTGGTACGTGCTGCAGCCCACCGATCTAAAGGGCATAAGTTCGAATTCCAAACAGGGCAGTTGGCTTACAGCCACCTTGCTCGGTGGGTCGTTAAATGGGACCTTGACGTGAGCCAGAGTGTATATTTATGTGTACCTATACGTCTATACAAGGTGAAGAGACGGGGCAACACGAGTGTTCACGTCTCTCCCCGTGACCCCACACCTAGGGAAAGTAACTAACGTTCAGCCACAACAGCTGGCTTGTGAACGTTAATGGAGCGTCACTTTCAGCGTCCGGGCTTGGGAAAGCACTTTCACTTTCGCGTGAGGAATGGGTCAGTGTTGATAGCCACTCTAGCAATGCCTATTGACTGTCCCTCCCACTTTAGCAATGTCTACCGCCTTTCGATTCCACTCTAGCAAGTTCTGCAGACTGTTCCATTCACTCTAGCAATGCCTACTGACTTTTCCTCACCCTATAACAAAGCCTACTGACTCCTCTCTCTCTCTCTCTCTCTCTCTCTCTCTCTCTCTCTCTCTCTCTCTCTCTCTCTCTCTCTCTCTCTCTCTCTCTCTCTCTCAACGTTTAAGAGACTGAATGTCTTTTCTGTATAGCCAGCCTGTCTTTGAACAAGCGTCGACAGACGATCATCTGGTTCAGTATGGTGTTCCCCCAGTACACACCCCTTACGGAAGGGGAAACACAGAACCCATAGCCCACACCTTGAGTCAAACATCCCCATACCTACCTCACCTGCTCAGGAAAAAGAAAAATGAGTATTAAGAAAACCTCTCACGAGTTTCGTAAACTTAAAATGCCGTGATATGCTGTGCGGAGGGAGTAAATTACGCACTTGCAATCAAAACATTGAATCATTTGTTACAGTAACGTTCATACCCCAGAATCAAAACATGATAAACGTATATATATATCTAAAACGCAGATACATAAATGCTGCCTTGTCAAACAATTACATATGATATTTAGAGGGATTTATGACCGCCATAATTTTATCCCTACATTTTCGATTGGCTCTTATGACTAGCAATCGCCCCTTTCATCTCTATTTTTTTGCGTGTGTGTAAAATAGATGGTGGTCAAAGTGGGTGTGGCTGCAGGAATTAGAATGATTAGCTAATTACCTGTCTGGACACAACAGACAACGGGGCTACGCCTACCATGAGCAGGACTAATTGGTGAATAATTAGGGCCGTCAACCCACACCGGATCATTTGCATACATTTCATATGCATCCGAGGAACAATATTGCATTTCTTCTTTTGGGATTTTTCACTTTTTGAGAGAGAGAGAGAGAGAGAGAGAGAGAGAGAGAGAGAGGGGGGGGGGGGAGCCACACAGCCACAGCTGCATGATCCCGGACGAGTTACGAAGGTTTGAGAAGGACGGACCTCAAGGCTTTTAACCCTTCCAATGAAAATCTAGTCAGATAATCCTCCTTTGTCGGTGTGTTCTCTCTGTGTGCGAGGAAGAGGAGGAGGAGGAGGAGGAGAGAGGTGGTTTCGTGTTGCGTTATGGTGATAGGTAAGGCGACGGTGCTCTGCTCAAAGGCCCACAGAGCCTCCTCCGTGGCACGGGATGTTGCAATTCTAGCGGCTTGAGGTGCGCCACGCACGCGATGATATGTGCGTTGCGTGCGGTGACAGACTGCTGCATTGCCAGGGGGTAAAGCTCCTCGGATCTTTTGAGTTTTCCCTCCCCACCGCCTGCCACCATGACTGCAACCTGCCAACGAAAATGTAAATTGGACGCGCACCCGGTGGAGTTTCGCTGGGAGGTGTATATATATATATGAGACTGAAACTGGAAGACTTGAATTAAGACTGAAACTCAAACTACGAATTCGGATTTACTGAAGGTGCAGACTTGATCTGAAGCTGGTCAGGTTTCAGAGAGAGATAAACTGAAACAAATACTTGCAAAGCTTCATTATCTTCTTTTACCGAAACCCAATGAATTATATTCAGGACGTATATTGATACTGAAACCAGACAATATGAATGGAGATACACTGATCCTGTAAGGCGTTATTAAAAACGTTACCCTAAAATTGAAGTTTTATATATACATATATATATATATATATATATATATATATATATATATATATATATATATATATATATATATATATATACATATATGTATATACATATATATATATATATATATATTATCCCTGGGGATAGGGGAGCAAGAATACTTCCCACGTATTCCCTGCGTGTCGTAGAAGGCGACTAAAAGAGGAGGGAGCGGGGGGCTGGAAATCCTCCCCTCTCATTTTTTTTTTTTTTTAATTTTCCAAAAGATGGAACAGAGAATTGGGCCAGGTGAGGGTAGTCCCTCAAAGGCCCAGTCATCTGTTCTTAACGCTACCTCGCTAATGCGGGAAATGGCGAATAGTTTGAAAGAAAAATATATATATATATATATATATATATATATATATATATATATATATATATATATATATATATATATATATATATATCGAATAATATTCTAACCCTTACATATAACTTCGAGTACTCTCAAGCAATTTATATACAATCAAATGGATACCGTACAGTTTTCGAACCCGCTCTCATCTATATTCCGTCACAAGGAAAGAACTTGGACGAGATAGACTCACGCTGATTCAATTCCCTAAAAGGAAGTAGTCATCCTGGGAAGAGAAAGATCCATTAGATGGAAGAAGCGAACTTATTGTTATGGTCCTGGCAAGTACCGCTGGGGACGGGAATGGGAACACAATGGAAATGCATTGCGGGCATTGTACAAGCGTGCTTGGGGCCATGCGCTCCAAGGGCTCTCGCGTGCCTTGCTTTAATGCATGGGAACGAGACATCAAGTGTGTGGGGACTGGTTCGAATTTAGAACGAAGTGCGTGGCTATGGAAATAGATTTTCTGGCGGGAGAAGCGTCGGGGTTAGAAACGCTGATTGAGTCGGGGGATGGGGGAAAAAAGAGAAAAAGAAAAAGGGAGAAAAGTTAGAGTGAGAGCGTTGGGGAGGGGGAAATGTGAAAGGGCGTGGTTGAGGAGGTAGAAAAGGTGCGGTAGTAGATGCACAGCTGGCAAGTTCATGCGGAGAGGGAAAAGCGATCAAAAGAGACGTAGCACTGCTGCAGCAGAGAAGGGACCAGGAGCAGATCTAAAGGGATTCTCTATAAAAACGTCGTATATATCGAGAATCTAACATGCAAGCGCGAGTATATGTACAAGCATGTGATCCTTTTTAATATATATATATATATATATATATATATATATATATATATATATATATATGAGAGAGCTTGGGAAGTGAGTCAGTTGTTGTTCGCTGATGATACAGCGCTGGTGGCTGATTCATGTGAGAAACTGCAGAAGCTGGTGACTGAGTTTGGTAAAGTGTGTGGAAGAAGAAAGTTAAGAGTAAATGTGAATAAGAGCAAGGTTATTAGGTACAGTAGGGGTGAGGGTCAAGTCAATTGGGAGGTGAGTTTGAATGGAGAAAAACTGGAGGAAGTGAAGTGTTTTAGATATCTGGGAGTGGATCTGTCAGCGGATGGAACCATGGAAGCGGAAGTGGATCATAGGGTGGGGGCGGGGGCGAAAATTTTGGGAGCCTTGAAAAATGTGTGGAAGTCGAGAACATTATCTCGGAAAGCAAAAATGGGTATGTTTGAAGGAATAGTGGTTCCAACAATGTTGTATGGTTGCGAGGCGTGGGCTATGGATAGAGATGTGCGCAGGAGGATGGATGTGCTGGAAATGAGATGTTTGAGGACAATGTGTGGTGTGAGGTGGTTTGATCGAGTAAGTAACGTAAGGGTAAGAGAGATGTGTGGAAATAAAAAGAGCGTGGTTGAGAGAGCAGAAGAGGGTGTTTTGAAATGGTTTGGGCACATGGAGAGAATGAGTGAGGAAAGATTGACCAAGAGGATATATGTGTCGGAGGTGGAGGGAACGAGGAGAAGAGGGAGACCAAATTGGAGGTGGAAAGATGGAGTGAAAAAGATTTTGTGTGATCGGGGCCTGAACATGCAGGAGGGTGAAAGGAGGGCAAGGAATAGAGTGAATTGGAGCGATGTGGTATACAGGGGTTGACGTGCTGTCAGTGGATTGAATCAAGGCATGTGAAGCGTCTGGGGTAAACCATGGAAGGCTGTGTAGGTATGTATATTTGCGTGTGTGGACGTATGTACATGTGTATGGGGGGGGGGGGTTGGGCCATTTCTTTCGTCCGTTTCCTTGCGCTACCTCGCAAACGCGGGAGACAGCGACAAAGTATGAAAAAAAAAAAAAAAATATATATATATATATATATATATATATATATATATATATATATATATATATAATATATATATATATATATTTTTTTTTTTTTTTTCTTTTAAACTATTCGCCATTTCCCGCATCAGCAAGGTAGCGTTAAGAACAGAGGACTGAGCCTCTGAGGGAACATCCTCACCTGGCCCCCTTCTCTGTTCCTTCTTTTGGAAAATTAAAATATATATATATATATATACATATATATATATATACATATATATATATATACATATATATATATATACATATCCCTGGGGATAGGGGATTAAGAATACTTCCCACGTATTCCCTGCGTGTCGTAGAAGGCGACTAAAAGAGGAGGGAGCGGGGGGCTGGAAATCCTCCCCTCTCGTTTTTTTTTTTTAATTTTCCAAAAGAAGGAACAGAGGGGGCCAGGTGAGGATATTCCAAAAAAGGCCCAGTCCTCTGTTCTTAACGCTACCTCGCCAACGCGGAAAATGGCAAATAGTTTAAAAGAAAAAAGAAAAAAAAAAAAAAAAAATATATATATATATATATATATATATATATATATATATATATATATATATATATATATATAAGGAAGTGAGTTTGATGTGGATAGAAATGAAAGTAGATGGAGCGGGAATTGTTATTATTGGTGCTTATGCACTCGCCCATGAGAAGAAAGATCGTGAGAGGTAAGCGTTGTGGGAGCAGCTGTGTGAGTGTGTCAGCAGTTTTGGTGCACGAGACCGGTTATTAGTGATGGGTGATTTAAATGCGAGTGTAAGTAACGTGGTAATGGAGGATTTAAGTGGAGGGCGTGAGGTATACAGTAATATGAAGGCAGAAGTACAAAAACGTGGAATTGTGTGCTGAAAAACGAGTGGTGATAGGGAATACCTGGTTTAAAAAGAGGGACGTATACAAGGATACATATGTGAACAGTTAAGACAGTCAGCGAGAGTTATTGGACTACATATGAATTGATAGGCGTGTAAAAGAGAGACTTTTGGATATAAATGTCCCGAGAGGGGCAGTTGAGGGGATTTCTAGATCACCATCTTGTGTACGCGAGAGGGGAAGATTTGTGGCGGTTTTTGCAAGAGAAAATAATATCGGTGAGAAGAGACTGGTGAGTGAAAGTGAGCTTGGAAAAGAGACTTGTGTGAAGAAATACCAAGACAATTTGAATGCAGAATGGCGAAAGGTGAAAGCAAATGAAGTGAGGGGAGCGGGTGAGGAATGGGAGGTATTTAGGGAAGCAATGTACAAGAGATGCGTGTAGCATGCGAAAAGTGGGAGGTGGGCAGATTGGAAAGGGTAGTGAGTGGTGGGATGAGGAAGTAACACTGCGACTGAAAGAGAAAGAGACATTTGGGAGGTACTTACAGGGAAGAATTGTAAACGACAAGGGGATGTATAAGAGAAAGCGGCAGGAGGTCAAGAGGAAGGTGCAGGGGTTGAAAAAGAGGGCAAATGTGAGTCGGAGGGAGAGAATATTAGTAAATTTTAGGGAGAATGATATGTTTTTGAAGGAGGTTAATGATGTACGAAAATCAACATAAATTGGAACACCGGCAAAGGGAGAGAATGTCTTAGTGATTCGTTAGATGCGATTTTGAAGGTATGCATAAATCATGGTGAGGGGCCTGAGGATTGATTGCTTGTATAGTGCCAGTGTACAAAGGTTTTTTGGGGAAAAGGTGTCGTCAAACAGCAGAGGCATAAGGTGAGGATATTTGGTAAGTTGTACGGGAGGCTAGTGATTGTGAGGGTGGAGGTATGTACAAAGCATCAGATAGGGGAGGAACAGTGTGGTCTCAGAAGTGGTAGAGGATGTGTGGGTCAGTGCCTGTGATTAGAAGGAAACATATCACCCAGGCAACGAAAAATGAGATGCTTTTCATTTATGCATCATTATATCTTTTATGAAGCCTTATGCTATCACACACACACACACACACACACACACACACACACACACACACACTTCAAGGACTGTAATCCTACCAAGACAGTTACTGCAACATCTCTGGTTCACGTCTGTGCAAAACAGCTTAGCACATACTACATGCAGCAGCGTGGCCTTGTCTACAGAGATATGGAATGAAACATGAGCTGAATGTTGACTGCTTGAGAGGTGGGGTCATTAAGCCAGGCTCTGTGTAATATCTCATCCAGGGAAGAACTGACATTTTTCAGGAGTCCCAATCCCTCTTTGGCCTGACGGGTCGGTAATAGTATTAAGCCTCGTGCAGCATTCATCTCCTTGATCCTGAACTCGCGAAATCCTGGTTGGGAGGAGATTCTATATTTTTACTGTCTTAGTTGGGCCAGCCAGCGCGTTGCTCTGGTACCATCATGAATTCAAGGATTCGGATCGTGAGAGAGAGCTTCAGGAGCAGCAACACCACAGTACTGTACATGTGGATTCGTCTCTGACCTGATCAATCTTAAATGCCTGTTCGTGGGGGAGTGTGGGAGCGATCCAGTTTACCCCACCCTTGCTGGACGCGTTCTCTTCTCGTCGGTGAGTAAGAATTGAGGTCTCTATTAAGAGCAACGTTTCTCTTCGTATTTTGCCTTCCTGGTTACATCACCGCACTGAATGTTGAAATGATACGAGCCTTGTAGTTGCAACACATTGAAGAAGTTAGAAAGAAAATTTACATTTCTCTTGCACACTTCTTTGACTGAGGTCTCAAATTCTTGGAGATACAGATCAATAAGCTATCAAAAATCGAGATTAGAAAGAAGATTTCGGAATGTATCAGACACCAAATAAACTATTAACAAATCATAATAGATTTCTTCGAGGGATTGGGGTATTTTCTTACATGATATTACGGATAATTATCACTAGAGTTTTAAAGTATAGGACTTAGGGACTGAAGCATGTAGAGCATAGATTACTGATTCTTCCGCACGTCACCTGCTCACAGTATGGACTCTTGGATTCAGTTTCATCAAGAAGGCTGATAATCTCACTCACGAAGAGATTAGATAATTATTCCCCGTTACATTATCATTTATCCAATTTCTTAAAACCGTAATATGGGTACAGAACCACATATTATATGCATTCTGTTACTTGTTTGCTCTATATGTTGCGCGTGCTTTGATCATAGCAAATCTGTATCTTTATTTTGGTTTTATATTCATTTACTATCCCTGAATCGAATTAATGGGGTATTAATTGGGCATGGACGATAGTCTACGCCAAAACGCAAAGCAGTAACTACGAAAAATTGAAAACGGAAGTAAATATATTGTTTCCATATTTCAAAGTTAAAGAAATAGTTTACTGGTTTAATGTAATCTAAGCAACCCTAATTTTGCCTAATCAGTACCTAACCTAACCTAATCAATACCAAACCTAATCCATCCTTACCTGACCAAATGTAAACCTAACTTAAACTATCCTAACCTAACTGACCGTAACCCATGTTAACCTAACCCCATCCTAAACCACCGGAGTCTAGCCCAATCCAAATCCGTGGCATCTTATCTTGTCCTAACCTAAACTAAAACCAGCATTAACCTAAACTAACGTAACCTAATCTTATCAAACCTAACCTTAAACTATAGCATCATATGGACCCCAAACCCAAGGCATCCTATCTCATCCCTAAGTTAACCTAACGTAATCTGGTAATAACCCAAACCTAAGTCATCCTTACCTTACTTAACCTAACTTGTGCAGAAGACGAAAAAATGAAATAAAATAGATGGAAAAGGTTTGACAGTATCACCTACCACGAGAATATATATATATATATATATATATATATATATATATATATATATATATATATATATATATATATATATATATATATATATATATACAGAGAGAGAGAGAGAGAGAGAGAGAGAGAGAGAGAGAGAGAGAGAGAGAGAGAGAGAGAGAGAGAGAGCGAATCCACGGGGAAATGGAACACGATAACTTCCCAAGTGCACTTTCGTGTAATAATCACATCATCAGGGGAGATACAAGAAAGAAATAGAAGTCAGTTGATATACAACGAAGAGACGTAGCTATCCTTCTCACATGTATGTTTATGACATGTAGCACTTCCAAGAGAAGAGCAAAATCAGTAATATAATCTCTAACGACTGGAGTGCTACGAAAAAACAAGAGAATATTTGCAGTGAAAACCTGGCTTCCATTACTGAGCAGACACTCACTTTAAATAATAATGATGATAAAATAAAACTACTAGTACTACTACTACTAATAATAATAATAATAATGATAATAATAATAATAATAATAATAATAATAATAATAATAATAATAATTATTATTTTTTATTATTTTTATTATACTTTGTCGCTGTCTCCCGCGTTTGCGAGGTAGCGCAAGGAAACAGACGAAAGAAATGGCCCAGCCCCCCCCCCCCCATACACATGTATATATATACGTCCACACACGCAAATATACATACCTACACAGCCTTCCACGGTTTACCCCAGACGCTTCACATGCCCTGCTTCAATCCACTGACAGCACGTCAACCCCGGTATACCACATCGCTCCAACTCACTCTATTCCTTGCCCTCCTTTCACCCTCCTGCATGTTCAGGCCCCGATCACACAAAATCTTTTTCACTCCATCTTTCCACCTCCAATTTGGTCTCCCTCTTCCCCTTGTTCCCTCCACCTCCGACACATATATCCTCTTGGTCAATCTTTCGTCACTCATCCTCTCCATGTGCCCAAACCACTTCAAAACACCCTCTTCTGCTCTCTCAACCACGCTCTTTTTATTTCCACACATCTCTCTTACCCTTACGTTACTCACTCGATCAAACCACCTCACACCACACATTGTCCTCAAACATCTCATTTCCAGCACATCCATCCTCCTGCGCACAACTCTATCCATAGCCCACGCCTCGCAACCATACAACATTGTTGGAACCACTATTCCTTCAAACATACCCATTTTTGCTTTCCGAGATAATGTTCTCGACTTCCACACATTTTTCAAGGCTCCCAAACTTTTCGCCCCCTCCCCCACCCTATGATCCACTTCCGCTTCCATGGTTCCATCCGCTGACAGATCCACTCCCAGATATCTAAAACACTTCACTTCCTCCAGTTTTTCTCCATTCAAACTCACCTCCCAACTGACTTGACCCTCAACCCTACTGTACCTAATAACCTTGCTCTTATTCACATTTACTCTTAACTTTCTTCTTCCACACACTTTACCAAACTCAGTCACCAGCTTCTGCAGTTTCTCACATGAATCAGCCACCAGCGCTGTATCATCAGCGAACAACAACTGACTCACTTCCCAAGCTCTCTCATCCCCAACAGACTTCATACTTGCCCCTCTTTCCAGGACTCTTGCATTTACCTCCCTAACAACCCCATCCATAAACAAATTAAACAACCATGGAGACATCACACACCCCTGCCGCAAACCTACATTCACTGAGAACCAATCACTTTCCTCTCTTCCTACACGTACACATGCCTTACATCCTCGATAAAAACTTTTCACTGCTTCTAACAACTTGCCTCCCACACCATATATTCTTAATACCTTCCACAGAGCATCTCTATCAACTCTATCATATGCCTTCTCCAGATCCATAAATGCTACATACAAATCCATTTGCTTTTCTAAGTATTTCTCACATACATTCTTCAAAGCAAACACCTGATCCACACATCCTCTACCACTTCTGAAACCGCACTGCTCTTCCCCAATCTGATGCTCTGTACATGCCTTCACCCTCTCAATCAATACCCTCCCATATAGTTTACCAGGAATACTCAACAAACTTATACCTCTGTAATTTGAGCACTCACTCTTATCCCCTTTGCCTTTGTACAATGGCACTATGCACGCATTCCGCCAATCCTCAGGCACCTCACCATGAGTCATACATACATTAAATAACCTTACCAACCAGTCAACAATACAGTCACCCCCTTTTTTAATAAATTCCACTGCAATACCATCCAAACCTGCTGCCTTGCCGGCTTTCATCTTCCGCAAAGCTTTTACTACCTCTTCTCTGTTTACCAAATCATTTTCCCTAACCCCCTCACTTTGCACACCACCTCGACCAAAACACCCTATATCTGCCACTCTGTCATCAGACACATTCAACAAACCTTCAAAATACTCATTCCATCTCCTTCTCACATCACCACTACTTGTTATCACCTCCCCATTTACGCCCTTCACTGAAGTTCCCATTTGCTCCCTTGTCTTACGCACCCTATTTACCTCCTTCCAGAACATCTTTTTATTCTCCCTAAAATTTACTGATAGTCTCTCACCCCAACTCTCATTTGCCCTTTTTTTCACCTCTTGCACCTTTCTCTTGACCTCCTGTCTCTTTCTTTTATACTTTTATACTTTTATACTTTTTCATACTATTCACCATTTCCCGCATTAGCAAGGTAGCGTTAAGAACAGAGGACTGGGCCTTAGAGGGAATATCCTCACCTGGCCCCCTTCTCTGTTCCTTCTTTTGGAAAATTGAAAAAAAAAAAAAATGAGAGGGGAGGATTTCCAGCCCCCCGCTCCCTTCCCTTTTAGTCGCCTTCTACGACACGCAGGGAATACGTGGGAATTATTCTTTCTCCCCTATCCCCAGGGATAATATATATATATATATATATATATATATATATATATATATATATATATATATATATATATATATATATATATATATATATATATATATATATAAAGAAGACAGAAATGGGTAACTAATGTAAAAAGTGAATGATTTTTGCCCACTAAGTGATATAAGAGCAAGGTT